>NC_087256.1:30447500-30525000 GCF_037042905.1 Lytechinus pictus | reverse complement strand
TGCGACCCGATTTTTGAACAAATCGCATTTTGCTCGTTTTCTGAAGATGTGAATGGAACATATCACTTTATTTGAGGTTAAAATTAATTGAAATAATAATATTATAACAATTTTGAATGATTGCAAGCCCTTATTTTGGAGTAAAGTCCAAATTAGTTTCAAATCGTAAGCAATCGTAAGACTGCTATGACGTCATTACGACTAGATATTAAATTCGCTTTTATTCTAAGAAGGATGATAGCATAGTCACAAATTTGATCATAGGTATTCGTACGATGATTTCGAACATTACACAGTAAGATATTCCAAGTCTCAATATTAGCATCAAATTCTATTACATTTTATTCTGAAATCGGGTCGCAGACCAGTCGTAAGGTGTGCGGTCGCCTTTAGTCATATTTTATACGGAAAACTGTCTTGACCAATTTTTTAAATATTTTTTAAAAAACTATTCCCATTTACTTTAATTATGTATGGCTTTAATACATCATAATAATGTTTATAGAATTGCATCCATGTATTTTTTGTTTTTTTAATAAATGTTTTTATATAAGATCTAATCTAAATAAACGTGATCGTCATTATGATTTAACTGTAATCATTATTCTTAAACATTCCTAGATTTCATTTCTCATTGTGAATTCCTGCATGTTAATGCAAATGAAAACCAAGCAATACTGAACATATTTACCTGAATTTTTTTTATTCATGCGGCTGGTATATATATCGCCGGTAAAGATTGCGGTTCACGGCGGTTTGCCCCCGAATTTAAATGGAAAGAGAGCCCTTTGTTGTAGAGTACTAGAGTTTTACCTTATTGTTTTCGATGCATTACAACAAGGCCTGGGTTGCTTTGTTACTTAGGCAAGCAAAGTTCAAAGGAGATTGTGAAACATTGCAACCAACTGAAAGAGAATTGACCAAACTCTAATGGCTCTGCGAACCGTCGCGACGCGTCGTGAACGGCCTTCTGTTGATATTGAAATCGCCCTTTTAGGGCTGTGGCGTTTGCGTCTTCTGTTCCTCGTCCTCTGTCTATCGTCTGTCGTCCGTCTATTTTTTCAAATAACACATTCTTCTACTTTCTGATTTTAGATACCCGATTCCCTTGCGTTCCAATGACCTCCGGAGTTCCATCTTAATCCAAAACGACCCGTGTTTCGTGAACTTATCATTATTCCGACGAGCTCCAATGTAAAACAAAATTATATAAATCAGACACTGATTGGAGTGAGAAAAAAAATATCAAAGGTGATCCACTGATTATGCCCCAGTCACATTTGCCGACCGGCTGCATGACATGGGGAGTATCAGGGGTAGCCGATGGGGTGTGCGATATCTTTAACATCGGTCCTCACCGGCCACATAATCTTTAATACATCGCAAACACAAAGCCATCGTGCGGAGGCCGTCCATACATCCGCCGATGATCGTACGGTGTCTGTCTCCAAAGAGAATTTTGGGGGGCCGGGGAGGCAGCGATTAACGGCCGAATATCTGACACAAAGCCCCGATTAATCCTACGGTGCTCGTGCGATTTCCGGACGAAGAACCGAACATCGAACGATTATTGATAGAGCATCATACGGACATCGCACGATGCACTTGAGTTGTCCTTGTTATACCTCTCCTTGGCACCATCTTGGTCCTGGTCTCCTTTCCTTCTTGACATCTTCTTGCGAAATGACGCGGTTTGTACAGGACCCCGATGTATCTGCGATCACCGACCGATGTCTTGCCGATGTGAATCACATTGGCCATACATCGATCATACACCGATGCATACCGGTCTGATATCGGTCGGTTAGTGACTAATTTCCTGACAGATATCGTTGGGCAGTCGCCCGATGTCTGCTCTCAAGGACTTGACCTCCGGTGCTTGGGACACAGGTCGATTCATGGCCGGACAATTTAGATAATACTTAAAACATGAGTCGAGGAAGGGTGGACGATTAAAAAGATCGGTGGAGACATCTGACATTTGTAATTCCCAGTTATCTTTGTCCATGATCACCCTCCCACCCCTCCCCAGATGCTACCTGAGAGCCTCGGCCATCGTACAATGACCACGGGTGTCCAACCGGCATCGTTAACCTAATCGGACTGGAATATGTGACTGAGTAATTACTCTTCAAACACTAACCCTACATCAATTCAACAAATCGGTTGCTTTTCGGCGGTCAATCGTCTGACACTGACTCGACAATGGTTTGTTTTCTTTCCAAACTGGCAATCGAGTTTCATTATGTTGTTCAGTTTACGATATATGGTCGGGAAGTGCGAGCCTACAAAGCGATCTAGGGCGAAGTGAGTAAAAGAACGACTGGCCGAAAAGGATTTATATAGAGAGATAGGACATCGCTAGCATGTCTATATCGAAAGGATATAAGGATGAGAAGACACACAATAAAAAAAAGCTTTGGTGACCCATTAACAAACGAAACAATCGTTTCATATTATTATGACATTGATGATGATAATAACTGACAACGTCAAGAGATTATAATCAATCATTGATGTCGTCTTGAATTAAAATGGAAATAGCGCCACCACTTGGTACATTCGGTAACATAAACTTTTCACACACACGAGATCTGGGACCCCTTTTCAGTACAGTTATCCGTTGATCTTAAACTTGGTTAATGGTTATAAATCAATATTGTTATGTTTTCACCTGGGAATGGGACATACTCGTCGACGGACGCGAGTCAATATCTATATCTATACAATATATTTACTTGTATTAAATTGTAAATGCCCCATCAGTGGTGGAAATTTTTCATTTTCAAGTAAAGAAATTTGCAATATTAGAAAAGAAAGAGCCTTAATTATTTATTTGATTAACTTATAGGGGACATTTTTTAGGGGGCAAGTGCCCCCTCTGCACCCCACCTCCCAGGCTTCCGGCGCCTCTATCATGTCTATGTTCAAGATTGAATTCCACATGGCAACAGCCTCCATATCATATCCATATCATACCCCTGGGGGGTGTTTCATGAAATTTGTCATCACTGACTAAATTGTCAGTGCTGACTATTTCAGTGAAATCCTTGCTTTTGATTGGCTGAGAAGCTCTGGCCTCTGACTGTTACTATGGTAACTGTCGGAGAAAGACATCTTACAGTGCTGACAACTTTCATGAAACGGTCCCCTGATCCACTCTCCATCGATCTCAAAGCTTGTATACTATGCGCAACATAATACGTAACAATACACGAAATCAAATACGCGAAGACATTGTTTCGTCATAGTCATGTGATCGAATTACCACTGCTGGTTGGCTGAAAGTTTACTTACGTCACGCTGCTTCCCTTAGAAACCACGCTCGTTGTCAAGATCACAACCACAACAAATCCGTACACTTTCTGATTTATCGTGCAGTCGAGAACACGTAGTCTCTCTTCTTACGAGTTTCCGAAAGCAATTTTGCAGCAATCTTTGCTGAAATTCTTAGCCTGTCATACGTTTTAAGTTAGATTGTACAAACAGTCTTTTAAGGTGAGTTTATAATAAAAACACGAGAAAGAAAGGGTATTAGATAATGAAATAAATAAAGTTAATTCAAGAGTTAACCACCAAATATGATGATAACAGACCAGCATTTGAAAATTCAGTTGGGTCAATCTATCTAAATTTGAATTCAATCTAAATTTACATCAAACGTTTATTTATTTAAAAAAAAAATCAAAATATTTGTTTATCATTAATTGTTGAAATTAAAATGAATAGGAAAAACGCCGCGGGGGGCCGGGGGGGTAAAGATAGTCAAAGCGGGATCATGTTCGTGCAAAATTATGAAAGTAACATAAACATCCGTCCGCGTATATATTTTTATCTTTCATAACGGAAAAATAGACACCCCAAGCTGGAGGTCAATTAGAACTGTATTTCAGAAGAAGATATATTATAGTGCCAAATTATGGGATTTAAAATCGATTTTCATACCGATCAATATAATTATTGTTATTATAATTCTTTACTATAGACCATGGTGATCATCACAACTCTTACAGACATCGAATTGTCGGGTCAGAGACTCCGCCGGGCAAGGCGTACGAACGGTCGCCGTCAACGACTTGCTCTCGGGTCGGTAGTCGATCACGGAGCTGAAATCTGTACGGCTCTCGACATGACCCAACTCTCCCCGTCGAGCAGTGCTTCTATCCCAGCTGATACAACCTTAGTAATATCAGCTCAGAGGCAGAGACGGGCACAGAGAATGGCCATAAGACGTCTGCGTCTTAACCTGGGACCCTCGTCTGATCATGCTGCAGAAATTGAACAAGTCATCCATGACTTTTCTGTCGTAGCATCTTGTGCAGACGCAGAGGCCCTCGACGAAGGCAATGATGTAATTGCCATCGAGACATCTGACGTCATGTCTACCTCGGCCAAAGACAATGAAGCTAGCTCTCTTGCCACTTTTGCTCGTTCTAGACTTCTTCCACAAAAGCTGGCAAAGAAGATGATGAAGTGGTTCAGAAGACGATGCTAGATTTCTTTTCTTCCATTGAACATTTATCTTGTATATAATGTATAGTCTTTATTTAAAACAAAACCATCAGTGATATGAAAACATTATAAATAAATATGCGCGCGGAAGGGAGGATTTTTGTCGATATTTAAAATTCAATATTATGTAAATAATAATAACAATGATAATAATACTTCTGCTTGTCAAAAATTAAATATTCCCTCAGCAAAAGATGGGTCACAATCTTCGTGCGTTTATTTAACAAACTTTGAAAATATCACCAATATCGATCGAACCTGTAAATATCAAAGGGCATCAACCGATGAGTTAATAAAAGCACATTATATTAATGTATACATAAAAACATCATTTCTCAAAAGGCACGGGACCAGGGCACTAATTGAATATGGTAATTTTTACCATCCAATGGTAATTACCATGAAAAAATGCTTAAAAACCAATAAAAATCAATTATTTCATGGAAGTTACCACTGGATGGCAATATATACCATAATAATATCTTTTTTTACAATTGGCTCCGGGCCCTATTTCATAATAGCTTACTTTTCTTAAAGGTATGGTCAGGCTGAAATATTTATACCCCAATAAAAAGAGTAAAATTCACAAAGCAAAATGCTGAAAATTTGATCAAAATCGGATAACATTATTCCGGTGAATATTTGCATTATTCCGGTGAAACAGTTCTAGGCATGTCTTCATGAATATTCATTAGGTTAGCTGGTGATGTCATATCCCCTCTTGTTCTTTTGTATTTTATTATATGAAACTAGGTTTATTCACAAATTTTCTACCAAAAAACTAAAACGATTGGATTGACAACTGATTAAGTGCATTAGTTATTTATTGCCGCAACTTATTTCATCATAATGGAGACACATCATTTACACATGTATGGAAAAATGAAACAATTATGATTTCATATAATAACATAAGAAAAGGAAAGTGGGGATATGACATCATCAGCCGACCTAATGAATGTTCATGACGATGTGCATATAACTGTTTTCACAAAATATTTATAAACTTTAAACTTCAATAACTTTGTTATTTGTTATCCGATTTTGATGAAATATTTAGCATTTTCCTCTGTGAATTTTACTCTATTTATTTAAATATATATAATTTCAGCCCGGACCATCCCTTTAAGGTAAAATGCCAATATAGGTGACTAACATGGAAATCATGACGAAAATTAAAAATGAGAAGTTTGACATAATTTAGCGATTGAACAAAAAAAATCTTTTATAAATCATAATTTAGTGCAAATGTGAATAAAACAGTATTTCTTTTTTTATAAATAGAAATGACTCGGAGATTTTTTTATTTTTTCTGTTGTCATGTCCCTTTGAAACATACATGTACATGTAAGTAAATTATGAACTATGTGATGAAAATGAGATGATGAATAGGATGTGGGTGACGATGAAGATGATGATAATGATGATGATGATAATTGATGATGATGATGATGATGGTGATGATGAGGATGATGGTGATGATGAGGATGATAGTGATGATGATGATGGTGGTGATGATGATGATAATGATGGTGATAATGACGACTTGATGATGCTGATGATGATTTGATGATGATGATTTGATGATGATGGTGATGATGATGATTGATGATGGTGATGGTGATGATGATAATGATGATGGTGATAATGACGACTTGATGCTGATGATGATGATGATGATGACGACTTGATGATGGTGGTGATGATGATGATGATGATGGTGATGATGATAATGATGATGATGTGATGGTGATTATGATCATGATCATGAGTGTGATGACGATGACTATGATCGTGATGATGACAGTGATAATGGTGATTGATCTATCAATAAAAAATGAATCTTTTAAACAAGTGGAGCGCTTATTACAGTCTCGTGTGAATTACGCGATTCAATATAGCATGAATGCTGACTTTGAAAACAACGAAGATGAATGATTGTTCCAAAAAATACCATTCATATGATAATAAAATATCAATTTCATTGATCCGAAATGAACTTTGACCTTGTTCATGCGACCTGAGACTCATGTAAAGTGATCAGTGATACCTGATCACTCTTATGTCCAAGTTTCATGTAATATATGCATTTACTTCCAAAGTTATGAAGACATTCAAAACAAAATACCCCCAACATGGTCAAATTTCTCTGACTCTAAATGAACTTTGACCTTAATCGTGTAACCAGAAACTCGTGAAAGATCAGTGATACTTGGTTACGCTTATGCCCACGTTTCATGAACTAGATCCATAAACTTTCCAAGCTGAGATGAAATTTCAATAAATACCCCCAACATGGTCAAAGTTCATTGACCTTTAATGACCTTTGACCTTACTCATGTGACCTTAAACCCATGCAAGACAATCAGTGATACTTGGTTGATTTGAATGTCCAGGTTTCATGAACTTGGTCTTTATACTTTCAAAGTTATCATGACATTTCACAAACTTAACCTTGGTAAAGATTGTAATGCAGCATGATAATCAAAACATGGTCAAAGTTCATTGACACTTAATGAATTTTTACCTTGCCCATGTGACTTGAAACTTATGCAAGATGGTCAGTGATACTTCATTACCCTTATGTCCAGGTTTCATGAACTAGGTTCATATACTTTTCAAGTATACCTCTCTTTTTTATGTAATGACCTGATAATTTAATATGAATAATTTCTATTTTATATAATGACCTGAAACTTTTCAATCAATCAATCAAGTTATGACATTTCAAAAACTTAACCTTTAAGAAGATTTCAATGTTGACACCGCCGCGGCGGAAAAGCGGCACGTAGCGCAAACTTATTTTTTTTTTAATATTCAGCACTTTTTGTAATCATGAACAGGGTGCGTATCTCCCTAAAAGAAAATAACGAAAACTTGAATCGCGAGCAGAAAAAATGTGTGCATATTTACTTGAGAACGGGACATTATAAGCCCCATGTTACCCTCTTGAATATATTGTTGAATTTCTCAACAGGCAAAATTGCGTGCTCGAAGCGCGGGTGAAATTTCTTTTTTATATAATGACGTGAAAGTTTTCCCCTTTTCCACTTATTCCGCTCCCCTTATTTCATTCAATTTTCTTTCCTTCTTTCTTCCTTTTCTACTCTCCTTCCCTTCTTCGATCCACCAATAGGGGTGGCCGCTTCGGCCCCCCTCCCCCCCATCCCCTTGATTCGTCTATGACTTTGTGTACACTGGAATATATAAGTCGCGTTTATAGAGTATTTAAAAATTAATTTCCTGGGAATCAAACAAAGTTAAAATTCACTGCAAATGAGTAAATATACTCTTATATTGCAAATAAACTTTGAAGAAAAGGAAATTAAAGGGCTTTCCAAAGGTATGTTTTCATCTGGACATGGAGCTACCATTTATATACTGAATTACTTGCAATGTATAAAATTGTAACTTTTCACAGATCTTTTCAGTTAAGAAATTTACAATATTGGAAAAGAAAAGTGCCTTCGTTGTTTATTTTGTTTATTTGATTATTTTCTCACTTATATAGGGGGCAAAAATAATATTATTTGTGGAGGGGCAAGTGTCCCCTCTGTCCCCGCTTCTGACGCCTATGTTCAAGATTAAATTCCACATGACAACAGCCCACACCCAAACACCCACATCCGCGCAAACATCCTCATTTAATAACAACAATAACATCGCTCACATAACAATAATGATATCTGACATCAACAAGAATCAAATTTCATGAAAGCTCGCATTATCGCTCATATATATATATATATCATATATTTGCATCCACTTCCACTCTGAATACTATTACATTAGAATAAACAAATTTATGATAATCAATATCAAGTTTTACAATTTACAAATCAACTAAGCTTTAAAATCAGCTTTGTTTCTGACAGAAAAGTAATATTTGAAAAACAAATTTCGAATCCGCCATTTCGGAATCACATGTCGTAAACTCTCTAAGGAAAACATATAATAGAAAGGGAATTTTTTCAGTAGCAGCGAGGCAAGTTTGAATACGAAAATAATGAAATAAACAGATACCCGATAGGATAAGTCCAATTATATAATGACTATGACTTTCTTTATAACATGAACTATATTGTGGCTCTCGATTAAAGGCTTGTAAAACTACGTATATTTTCTGTATGAAAAGAGATTAATCAACTGATTGATTAATGCTATGTATCACGTCATGTCTGTATTAAAGTTAACGTATAAGTATAAAGTTGTTAAAAAGTACTATCAATATTTATTTTGTGAATGGGGTGTGACCAGTACGCTTCGTATAGAAGTGAATTAGTTCAATAAGAAAGGGATGCTCTAAATTGAAATCCATGGTCTCACAAATAGCCCATTAAAAAGGAAAAAAAAGTCTAATTCACAAATATGTGTAACTTGACTGGTAATATCCCACAAAGAAAACGGGTAGGAAATTAAAAAAAAAAACACACATCAAGCAATATGATTAAAATGCAAAAAATATTTTAAAATGTCAGACTTTCGTGGAATATGATGTCACCAAAAGAATATGTATTTTTTACGTTGCCCTTGTTTTAGTCAAACCTTAATTTCTCAGATAACTCCAATGTACCTGAAAGGGAGTAATGCTGTAAACCATTCCTTTTTCGGGGTGGGGTGGGGGGATTCACCAGATTTTCGGTACAGCGATAATTGGTCATATTCTATAATCGTCCAATATCTAGTCTTCATTGGTGTGGAATGAGGACCAGACATGTCCAAAATAGATTTCCCCCTAACTGAAATAATCTTTTATAAAAATGAATTTAATGTTGCATTTAAACACTATTACGTGTCATCGAATTTCGTTCATTGGATTGTGACTCACTCGCTTTGTTTTATCGCGCTTTCGTTCTTCATGAAAGGAATAGCCCCCTCTCAAAATGTTGGCCCCTTTACACTCGTCTGCAGGCACAGACCCTTTGTTTTCGCATAATGCAGAGTCTGAATTTGTGAGACTAGATTCACTATGTACCGTGGCTGGCTCTCTTTGGGATCTAGTCTTAACTCTAGACATGTTATTAGTTGAAGTTTCAAATACGAGTCTGTGCTTACAGACTACCTTTACACCGCCGTCTGTTTGGTAGGTATGGTAGTTTAACAAATC
The DNA here is from genome assembly GCF_037042905.1 of Lytechinus pictus. Lineage (NCBI taxonomy): Eukaryota > Metazoa > Echinodermata > Echinoidea > Temnopleuroida > Toxopneustidae > Lytechinus > Lytechinus pictus. The sequence continues at coordinate 30,515,381 of NC_087256.1, read as the reverse complement.
TTGAAAATAGTTTGCGTTGTTAGATCACCTTAACAAGATTATGTAGTATTAAACATATTGGCCCGTATTCTGAAGTCAGGTTTAACTTAGGCCATGGTCTAACTCTGTGCTAAAATTATGGGAAGCCAAAAGTGTCAACATTTTTATTAAGTTGTACATTTCTTATGTTTGCTGTGCTCTTTCCTGATCTATCGATGGTGAAGACAATCATCTATTTATACTTCCTAGACAATTATGAATGATTTGAGAGCCAAATGAGTTGAAATATGATATCTCTACCATTAGTGATTTATGTAAGAATTGGCTTTCCATACTTAAACCACAACTTAAAACCTGAGTTTAAGTTAAACCCGACTTCAGAATACGGGCCAGAGAAATTTACCTCGAACATGATTTTTTTTCGTAATCAGGCTGGAGTTACAATCCCAAAACATATAAAGAAAAGATTAATCCCATCATCGAAAGATAATGATAATAAGAACATCAACAAAAATACTGTCAATGATAATACTAAAATTAATAATAATATAATGCAAATAATTATTATCATTAATATTATATTATTATTATTATCATTATTATAATCATTATCATTATCATTACAATAATAGTTTAAAGATTATGACAATCATAATCACAATCATAATCAGAAAAGATTAATTCCATCATCAAAAGATAATGATAATAAGAACATCAACAATAATACTGCCAATAATACTAAAATTAATAATAATAATAAAGCAAATAATTCTTATCACTAATATTATATTATTGTTATTACTATTATTATCATTATCATTATTATCATTATCATTACAACAATAGTTAAAAAAATTATGACATTCATAATCAGAAAAGATTAATCCCATCATCAGAACATAATGATAATAAGAACATAAACAATAACACTGTCAATAATAGTACTAAAATTAATAATAACAATAATAATGCAAATAATTATCATTATCAATATCATATTATAACTATTATTAATTTTATCATTATTATCATTATTGTTATTATTATTATTAGCATTATCTTTATCTTTACAATATTAAAAATTATAAAGGCAATCATAATCATGAAAGCAAATTAAAAGATGAAACTGAAAATAATGCGAATAAAATATTTGAGTAGCAATTCTTGACATTTTAAACATTCGAAATAACTAACGGAAGACGATGGAACTTAAAGCCTCAAAATGAGAAAATTCCACATAAAAATTGTAAAGTAAAATATCAAACATGAGGACACACTGTAAATGTCACATGATTTCTGGCAAGAATCTATCAATACGCGAAGAACTCTCATTACTCGAATTTTCTAAACCGGCCAGCCAGTTTTTAATTCTTAGTTTAGTCGAGAGCGGTGCTTTCTGATATTCGGGCACACTTTCCTCGTAACTATCATCGCTGAAGTCGTCTTCGTCATCGTCCTGCTCATTGCCGCTCTCTCCCGGAACTTCCTCTTCTGCCCCGTCACCATCGACGTCGGCAAAGCCATTTTGTCCATTCACTGACGGTTCTTTTTCTTTGGCATCACCGATCTTGCTTTCTTCCACGTTTTCTTCAGCTACGGGTGGTGTTTGCACATCGTTTTTATTGTTATCAGCTTCTTCGACGTTGTCGAGGACATCATCAACCTGCTCGCGTGCTTCTTCGATATCGTAGAGGCTATTTCCACGACGTTTGTCTTCGCTCGACAGTTCCTCGTACTTTGACCTTTCTGTGCTCCCGCTGCTGTAACTGTTATTGAAGGCTTCGCGCATGGCTTCGGAGTGCTCTTGATTGTCCAACTCTCTTGTTGGGGAGTTCGTAGGGGGCGGGCTGCAGTCTGCAAAGGCACTCTTTTCAACCCAACCATTCGGCATTTGATGAGGAGGGTGAGGCTGTGGTGGTAGCTGCGGATGGTGGTGGTGGTGGGGATGATGGTAACCTTCTTGTTTCAAGTGTTGTTGTGTGTCGTGTTGCGGCTGAAGGGTTTGTTGGTGTTTGCGGGTAGAGTGCGGACCTCTTGTGTGACTGTATCGGTCCTCTGTTGATACATGTTCGTAGAGGATATCCTGAACGGTTTCCATTGAGATGTATCCGGGGCTGTCATCATCACTGGCAAATGATCTTCGAGATTCTGTAGGATATATTTTAAAAAAAAAACATATATTAGAATCATGGCATTGCAGCGAGATTTTGTTTATTCAGCATTCTGAAATCGAAAGCAATGTTAAATGCATTAATTAGCCAATCCTGAAAGATGTAGGCTAAATCACGACATGTCTAATGTCAGTCTTTCTGTCTGATTTTTGAGGCCATGCCGAACCAGGCTCTATAACAAGCCACTTCCAAAGAAATAACGCTGATACTAAACATGATATAAGGTTAGTAATGTTTTTTTAATATCATTTGAATAAATTCCTTCTTCTATCAATGTGTTTCGATGGTCATAAAAAAGCTCGGTCTTCATCAGGCAGCTGTTGCATTTATTTATCACCAACATTATAAAAGAAACCGTTTCATTTAGTTCAAAGTGATAGAAAGAGAGAAAGAAGGAGAGAAGAACAATTAAATGCTCTATGATGAGTTAGAAAGAGGGCCTGGGAGAGCCGGGAGAGAGATAAAAAAAAAAAAGAGGGTGATAGATCAGATAGGTGTTTCATAAAGCTGTTCGTAGGTTAAAGGAGAATGAAACCCTTGAAACCAGCTGAATCCATATCAAAGACAAAAACCAAAGAAACATATTGTTGAAAGTTTGAGGAAGATTGAATGAATAATAAGAAAGTTATGAGCATTTGAATATTGAGATCACTAATGCCATGTAGATCCTCCCATTGGCAATGCGACCAAGATCAGTGATGTCACACACGTACAACTCTCTCATTACTTTAGTACTTATTTCACTTATATTCTCACTTTTATAGAGTCTATCACAAGGTGAGGTGTTCTCTTTATGAGAGGACAAGTACAGAGGTTTCACAACATTATATCATTGATGAATCGTTTGTCATATGATTAGAATGAGCAAAAAGAGATGTTTTGGGGTATATTTTCAGTGTCCAAAAGGGGAGAGTTGTTCATCTGTGACATCATAGATCTTGGTCGCATTGCCAATGGGAGGATCTCCATAGCATTAGTGATCTCGACATTCAAATGCTCATAACTCTTCTATTGCTAGTCCTATTTTACTCAAACTTTTGTTGATCTCATTCTTTGATTTTTCTGCTTTCACAAAAGCTAACTTGCTCCAAGAGTTTCATTCTCCTTTAAGAGCGACTCTAAGAACGACTGGTTCACCAATAAACATATGAAGGAGAATATCAATTACCACAAGAAATGATCACAAGTCGTTCTTAAAGTCACTCTTAACTTACGAACAGCTTTATGAAACGGCCTCCAGGCCCCGTTGCATAAAAGTTACTATTATGGTAACTTTGCAATCCAGTGGTGTTACAATGCTCAACAACCAATCAAAATCAAGGATTCCATGGAATTTACCATTGGATGGTAAAGTTACCATAAAAGTTACATTTATGCAACAGGCTCCAGTGAGAAGAAACGATAAGGATGAAAAGCAGAGCATGAAAGTAAAGTTATGCTTCGGTCTGGCCGGGTTACACCAAAATCGAATTTTCCCAAATAAATTTGGACCGATTCTGCCCGAATACGGCCGGATTCGGATGGTTTCGGTGGATTCCGAATGTTCCCGAATCCCTCCCGAATTTTCTCGCATTCGCGGAGGGAGAACAGAATACTTCCGAAACCACCCGAATACATGTATTCGGATGGATTCGTAGTTGATTCGGTTACGGTGTAACACAGGCTTTACAAACACCGTACGAAATTTTTTTATCCATAGCATTAACTGGTATAAAATCGTTGGTAGGCCTGCAGTGTTCGAAGAGGTATTCGTGACCGTAACATTAATTTCGAAATATCAGATATGTCCACTGGGTTGATTTAGTATAACAAATATGATGATTTAGTATAACAAATTTATTACTTCGACTGTCATTGCCATTGATCGTGCATGTGGCACGTATAGAATCCCCCACCCATAACATAAACATCACGTACAACCTCGTGCTTCATAACTAATCGATTTCGTCCAATGATATCTGAGTCTAGACGCTGTGTGGGGGAAGATGTTTCAAAATAAAACCAATTCTTTTGTTTGAATTCACGATGCGTGCAGAGTTTGGATTGTTTAAGAGTGGATCGATGTCACGAATGCTTTTGATTCCTTGTCAATCGTTGGCACCATGATACAATAGAAACATGCCTGCTTCTGATCGAATGTGTAAGAGAATGGGGCAAGTTTCTTTGAAAAGCGATATGAATATTCTCGTATGAGGGAGTTTTCGTGACGGTGACGCAAAACGCGTTCAAGAACATAGAAAATGTATTGTGAACTGCCCTTCATGACAATGAACAACCAAAAAGTCTTTGTCGAAAAATTATTGATGAACCAAAACAGCAGGAAAGTCCTGGACTCTGGACAAGCGACAGGTTTGCCATTTTCCATCATCTCCGAAACTTGGGACGATCTGCTGTTCCGGTTCACCAATTTTCGTCAAAGACCTCTCAGCTGTTCATTGTGATCTGACGGGCATTTTCGATACATTTACTGTGTTCTCGAATTCGTTTTGAGTGGCGATGGGAAAACTCGCTATTATTGATTAAAAAAACGACTCTCTCTTGTCTCTCGTCCCTTTTTCCATTCGCTCTACTTTCAAAGAAAGTTGAAATCCACTGTCCAGTAAAGATTATCTTCCCTACTTCCATGGTATAACTCACATGTATGCCTACTCATTGTAGGACATCCCTGTACTTGTTTTTTTTTTTTTGGGGGGGGGGTTACTGCAGAACAAAATAGTTATGAGCACCTCACAACGGTTGTATCGTTGTTTTCATCGCCAAAACTTGAGCATGAGGTTGTTCGGGTTGTGGTGGAGATTAATCTTCTTTCGTTTGTCATGTGCGTGGTTTTAATCTTTTGACTCATACGATTTCGTACCTGTCATACGAATAACTGTTTAAAAAAACACAATCTGGTTGCATATTTAAAGTGATATTCATTCTAGTATTCATTTCCAATCACTGAGTAAACATTCATAATCCGTCTGTTTTCTAAGAAGTCAAAATGATGCGATAAATGTTTTTGATTAGCATTACTGCGAAAACTAATACCACTGAAGAGAATTAAGAAGATTCTAGCTCATTATCATGGTGTCGTCTCTTCTTATTTTGCTATCGATTTTGTGATGTTGTATTTTCAATTTACATCCGAGCTTCATTCTCGAAGCTTTTGTCTCGTTGTTTCATGAACGTTCGACTGCAATCGATATTTAGCAAGAAAAGTGTAAGGAGTTAATGAACAATAATTACAAATGACGTGATCAAAATGTGACATCTATCCATAGGTGAAACCGTCCATTTTAATTCAAATGAATCCCCTCATTCAGGTCTAACAAGTTCATATTAATATGTTTTTTTTCATTTGAAAGTTTTAAAAGAAATCAGGTACATTTTCCTTACATTGAGAATATATATACTAGGCACTTTATCAAAATCACAATTTTTTTCTTAATCTCAACGACGTACATATATATATCTTTTTAAACTAAATAATCACTCTGTCTGTAACATTGTCTCAGTCTAAATCATGTTAAAAGCGCTGTATGAGTTCCTGCCATTTATTTTGTCGCTTTTAGAGAAAGAGAAACTTAATACATGTACATGTACTTGTAAAGGGATTACTGATCTAGATCTAGATCTGTAATCTAGATTACAAGAGGTCAACATCATTTCACGTCACAGAATAATTAACAAAGTGGTGAAAGCATTTTATATCGATTTCTTGAGATTTTGGACAAGCTCTTCGCGATTGCCTTTTCATCCCCATCATAATGAAGTTAATAATTTTTAAATGAGAATAACTTTCGTTTTTTCAGAATTAGTTTGGAAATAATATTCTCAGTCATGCAGTGTGTTATGTAATCAATAAGTGGCCGTACTTTTAAGCTCAATTAAACTCGAAATTGTGTTCATGGGGGAAAATTAATAAAAAGGAAAAAAAATCGCTCAGACCTTTTTTTACCAAAAAGTAATTAGAGTGTTCCTAAATTGAACACAAAATCATGCATGATTTACGCCAAGGCACACGTTAATAAATAATAATTACAACAACTGACACAATAAAACATGGTGTAATTAAACTACGTTCAATTCAGAGATTATATTTCATATCAAAAATATAATCTTAACGAATCCTAGACAGGTTTTCACATCTCATTGTCATCCGCAGTCAAGAATATGTTATAGCGTGTGTTATTATACAAAATAAGTAACATTTCATAGAAAAGAAAAGGACACCATAAATTATCAACTCAAACTAAACACCAGAGGATTTTCTCCATAGAATTACCACAATATTAATAATATTATTGACATTGAGAAACTGAATTAGTTATATTCCCTTCTCTCTAATAGTTTATTCCCTAGTAAACTGAACACTAAACCAAACTTACAAATGTGTATTATTATCCAACCGAACCAAAAAAATGAAAACAAACCTTCAAGTGGAAGATATATTTTCTTTTTCTTATTGTATTTAGATTATCATTACTCAATGAAGAAAAACCGGAATAAGTCAAGAGTAATTTTTCTGCTTTTTGTTGTTGTTCTTATTAAAAGAAGTTAAAAAAACGTTTAAAAGACATAGTTATACAAACTTAAAAGCAATCATTTTGTTTGTGTGAGGATGAATGAATTCTCAGAAAGATTTTAAAAAGTGACCTATAAGTTGGTTGAAATATGACTCTACCAACTTTTGTATTAAAAAAAAATTGGATGCACAACGATTTGTGATTTTTTTTTACAAAAAAAATTTCAGTTTGATAAAAAGAAATTTGAGTGTGTGGTATGGGTTGGTGCATGTTAATGTGAGGGGTTGTATTTAGGTTGGAGTGTATTTGTAAATGGTCTATAATATATTCACATCTTCTGAAGACGAACGTCATACAGATTTGTCTTTGTTTTAGGACGAGTGTCATTTATCCTTTCTTCCTGTGATATACTTACTACCATTCAGGTATTTGATATAACAAGAAATTTAATAGTTTGTACAATTTTTAAAGAATCATCCTTTTTACAATTTTTAAAGAATCATACTTTTTTACAATAATCAGACCGAAAGCATTGTGAAAGCATGTCGGAAAGGAAATGGTTCATTGTTATGGTAATGGATAGATAAAATAAATTACTTCTAGCTCGAAGTAGGTGTATGATGTTCAGAGAGACATAGAAGTTGCCGAATTCCTTAACATCCGACTTGTTTCGAACTTCATCCCATGTTCACATAGCAACCTAGCCCGACATATATGTAAGTGTCTATACTGTAATCATATATACTTATCATTTTTACTTGAAAATAGTTTGGTAAACGTGCACATTTTATACCCGCACTCTACAAAAAGTTTCTTTTGCAAGAGTCAGCTGATAAAAATGCCTGCAGTGGACCAAACTTGCTCTATACTACTTACAAAAGGACATCGAAAGAGGACCCAAAGTTAAGCAAGGTGTCGTTGATCAATGCTTCCCAAGTTTGTTTTTCATACTGAACCCCGTTTATCATTTTATCCTTCTCAACCTTACCCAACATCTATTCGGCAGGTGCTTCTTTTGACCTAAAAACGCTTGGAGTTTCAATAGTAGGAAAGTTGTCTAATGAATTTCCCAGTTTAATATAGTCCTGACTCCTTGATGAAATAATTCGGTAAATTAGTGTAAAAATACGCTTTAGACCTTCAATCTACATTATTTCCCTCTTGGGTAGAGATAACACGGTTTAATAATTAATTATTAATGCAGGCGAGACATACCCACTTGGGCGTCCAATGCACTATATATAGGCCTACACATTATAAGGAAAACAAAATAGTTTCCAGAGTGGGGAGAGTGTTGTTGATCGAGATCATGGACCTGCTACATGGTAGGTCCATGATCGAGATAAAAGACTAAAGAATGCTTCGGCTATTGTGTGAAAATGGCCATTGAAGATTTAGAGAACTGTTGGTCACTTCTTATCATCGATGAATGGCTGTAAAATATACTTTGACCTAGATCTGAACTTCAAGGTCCAGAAGACATCGCTTTGAGTGTTGACGCAGAATAAAGACCTTTGTTTTCGCTGAAAAGAAGAGTTCCCTAAGTGAACGGCTTTAAACCTCATTGTCAAGTCTATGATCGTATTGAACTCGAGATAAGTTTCTTTGCAAATGACTCAGTGATAATCCTCACTGCTCTCAAGCCTATCCTTATTTTCATCCCCAACGATTCACTTTTTTTAGGTATTGATCGTGCCGATTGAAAGAAAAGGTTTTAAGAAAACTATTTATATCCACAGCATTTGGTCCTTAAGGTTGGACTTGACAAAAGATCAAAGCAGGGCATTATGATACTGCAATTACTGGCCTTTCTTCGATTGGATCTTGAAAGCAAGACATTGATGGAGTAATACTTTTTCTCATTTTGAATATTGAATTATTTGGTAAAATGGCGGTCTTCTTGTGGTTTTCTTCGGCCATCTTCAAAGTCGATGATTCGCTGAGTTACATTCATTTGTATCTTTAAGATGGAACTATAGAATCTATACAAAAGGGACGAAGAAAATCATATATTAAGAGTAGAGAATTGTGTTTAACGTGCTCGATATCATCGTATTCTCCAATAAATTTCAAGATAGAAATGCGAGATTCGTGATTTCTTAAAAACGCCATATATGGTTATCATAAGTAGTAGCAGTAGTAGTAGTAGTAGTAGTAGTAGTAGTAGTAGTAGTAGTAGTAGTAATAGTAGTAGTAGTAGTAGTATTAGTAGTAGTAGAAGTAGTAGTAGTATATAGTAGTAGTAGTAGTAGTAGCAGTAGTAGTAGTAGTAGTAGCAGTAGTAGAAGTAGTAGTAGTAGTAGTAGTAGTAGTAGTAGTAGTAGAAGTAGTAGTAGTAGTAGTAGTAGTAGTAGTAGAAGTAGTAGTAGCAGTAATAGTAGTAGTAGCAGTAGCAGTAGTAGTAGTAGTAGTAGTAGTAGAAGTAGCAGTAGTAGTAGTAGCAGTAGTAGTAGTAGTAGTAGTAGTAGTAGTAGTAGTAGTATCAGTAGTAGTAGTAGTAGTACTAGTAGTAGTAGTAGTAGTAGTAGTAGTAGTAGTAGTAGTAGTAGTAGTAGTAGTAGTAGTAGTAGTAGTAGCAGTAGTAGTAGTGGTAATATTGTTATTATCGTCATTATTATCAAATCAAACTAAACATGTTAACACAACTTTGACTAGTAAAAGAGTATAGAGTATAGAGTTTCCATATATACCGGTAGATTAACATGAAGTACGTTTCGAGTTATTGACCCTAACAAAATACTCAAGTAATACAAACACATATGTACATTTCTTTCTGATCTAAGAAGCTATGATTTTAAACAACTTTACGTTTAGTATTTTATGTGCTTACAGAATAACGAAACAAAATAACGATCGCCTCGGGCAATTTAAGGTCATTGCACTACAATTTGATTACAATTACCCGAAAGGTTTTATCATAAATCGATATGAGAAAGACTCAACAGCGTTCTTCGAACCTCATGCATTTTTCTTCAGAAGCACCGTAATTGATCGTGATTGGCTCTGATGTAACCTAATTAGTCTATTCAGTGAAACATAGAAAAAAAAACAATCTATTTTCTCTTAGACTATATATTACTTTTTATATGAAAAACTTAATTTTCAACAAGTGTTTAAGAAAATTCAATATATGTTTTGTTGTGTTTTTAGCATAATAATTATTTTACTAAACCCGATTTTTGAGGAATGCAAAAACTGCATTAAAGAATAAAATAATTGTGTAAGAAACTACAAATGGAGACATTAATCATAAAGAAATCGGTAACACTTCCTGTTTTTTATTTGTGGATAATAAACAGCTGCCACAGCGCCTTATTCACAGGTGGATCTGTTTATATCCACTTTATGAAACGAAAATTATGAACTAATTTCGCTTTCACTCATTTCAGCCGGTCCGTATTACCTTAAAAGGGTAGGTCTTGATAAATTATGTTTGTCGCTGATAAACATCACCACTTTTTCTGGAAAAAAATATATAATTTTAGGTTATTCGTTGTAGGAATCACAGTCAATACGCTCAATTAAATAAGTTTCAAAATTCTTCTCGCATGATCTAAATACTTTTCGGTCCAAACTTTTTTCCACCATCCCCGTATATTCTTCAAGCGAAACGACCTGAGCAGCTAGGCGAGACACAAAATCTCTTTAAAAAAAACAAGTTGAATAGTGACTGGTCATTCTCCCGGAGATTTTCTTTGATTGCCTTACTAATATTGCGACTCTTATCTAATTAATGGCGAAACGGAGAGACTAACATAATAATCTAAATATTTTTCTTATTTACCAACTGAACCAAATTGACCCATTATCATTTTTCCTAAGCGGTTTGTTTACTCGTTATTTTTCCAAGGCTTGGGTCATTTGGAGTGCTGAATAACCAGTAATTCGTCTTATACAAACTTATATATTGCTCTATTTATCTCGATGTCTTGCTTTCTGATACACGTCATATACCTACCATTTGAATTCATATTCATACTGAGATAAATCTATATGTTTTGGTGTAATTTTGATTTAGTTCTACCTTGAATGACACTAGTTTCTTTATTTAACCAGAGTTCATTGTTTATTTACAAGGGCCTTATTAACGGATTCTTTAAATCTGGCTTAACCCATCTTAACACGGATACCTTATAAAGCTGAAGAATTTGAATCTGACTCGCTATAAAACAACTCTTCGGGATTCAAATACAGTTACTGGTCACTGATTGTGAAATAAATCTATCATGGACCGACAAATCATTATTATCTTGTATTATTCCTACTCCCATCTCGACAAGCCTCACCTTCTTAAGGCATCACCTATTTTTTCACATTTGTTTTATATATTTTAATAAAAAATATCTGAAATAGATTAATGTAACTGAATTGAATGGAGTATACATGTCACAGCAGGCATTATATTTTCAGGTCGTCCATCCGTCCGCCCCTTTTTCGTTATCGTCCATTTGTTAAATTTTGCATTATCATGTTAAAGAATTGCCATTCGTTATTTTAATTTGGATGTACAATACTGACTTCTTCCCGATCCATTCTCACTTGTTGACCAGTGCTGCGGGGCAGATTGGTGAAGCAAATACATTATTGTCCCAGTTTTCTTCGAAAAAGGGTACTTTTCCTGGGGGTTAACAAATAAGTGTCTGGGGAATTATATAGGTCCCATCATTATATTCTCAATGAATCTTTTGGCAAAGTCACACCAAGAAAGCCTATTCTAAACTGTTATTGAGTATATAACAAGATGGATTTTATCTGTCTGGATTCTGTTTCGTTGATGTTACCGTAGCATTAGGTAATTCCTCATCCCTTGGGCATTTCTAATGAATTGGTGCGTGATACAGATCTTTGCTCTCTGAAAAGCCATTTTTTTAGTCTCGTATTGACGTCATTCTTGCATTGTTTCTTACTCCAAAATGCTACAAAATGAGGCAAAACAATAAATCGATTTCCTCCTAATGGAAATTAACGCCTGGAGGTTTATTCAATCTCGGAAACGCTGAAATCTTTCCGTTTAGATCTGTAACAATCACTGTATGTTGCCAATATTTACTAAATTTATTGTCCTATTTCATTTTGATACAATCATGTTCCTACAATCATGAGCTCTTCGTGTCAAAACCCCCTCTCGTTCGTTACTTCGAACATAATAACCACGAATTAGGCCAGAACATAAATTATCTAATGGGGTTGACCAATCGAGTTTTAATTTATATTTCTATTTTTACTAAAAGTCTTTTTATTTTGTTAAATCTAGTCATTAAGCATAAGGTTTAACTAGTATAATTTTAAGCTTGAGTGTCAGATTTCTTGAACATGTTTTGGATGCACTAGATTATTTTTGTTTTCATATCGCATGGTTTTTCCTTATCCAACACCCTATCATTTTTTTCTTTCAATTTGGACACCATCGACAAAGATTAATATTCCATCCTAACTTAAATTTGATATATCTCGCAGATAAATTGGTCAATATGATCTGTCTCAATCCGGTGTCAAATACAATAATTTTCATAGTGAACCATTATCATTCACTTCTTACTGTCAGGATCTACAAATGAAAGATATCATACAGACCCTATACTTATCAAATTAAGGTGACACTATAATTTTTTCCTTAGAGTATTTATGTGTTTAGAGAATCACCTGCTGATTTCTCATCGTATAATTCGAAAGGTTAATCTACACATAAAATGAATTTAGGCCTTTTCTCAACCAGGCTTGGGAGCCACAACCCTTGACTTTCTGAGGTGTTGTTTGAACTGCATAAGAACGGAAGAGTGGGATTGTTTCCATTTAAGGTAAACGGAGAATGCAGGTGCTATTCCGAGCTCGATGAATACCGGAGAAACATTACGATCTCGGCTTTTCGAGGTCAATCAATCGTTACCATGATGGCCGAATATCTACACTAAAAAATATTTTTATTTTTAATAATCGAAGGAAAACATATGGCTTCGGTCGCTAAGAGGGAGTTTGATTGTTAGTTTGAGGTGCAGAGGAGATTTGATTGGTAAAATTGCCCATGACCTATAACAGGGCAACTATGAGTGGCAAAAATTAAGCATTCTGTGGTGTACATATAGGTCAGAGATTTTTCCGCAGTTGAACATTCATTACATATGAAATCTGAATAAATGCAAATTTTCTTTGGTTTTGTTGTCTTTTTTGGGTTTAATTCGTGTATTATTATAATCTATGATATTTATGACGTGTTCATTGTTTATATTCGATGCAGGACGTTTTGCCAAGGTGAAAACTATCTCCTGTTCTTTGCTTTGGTGTTTTTAAATGTTATCGAAAAGGATGATGATAATTCAATTATATTTACTTTGGGTTTTATTGTTTTTTTAACAATAGTGCATGGCAACCAAAGGGCTGTATTGGGCATGTTTTACATTGTATATGTAGCCTACATAAAAACATGTACTTTTTTACTGTAAAAAAACACAAAACCATCATAAAAACATTATGAAGATTTGAAAATAAAATCAACAAGATGTAAGAACACATAAGAAAAGAGTTAAAGTATGCATCAAAGTAAATTAAAACGAAGTGTCTGAAAGTCATCAGTACAGGTTCTACACCCTACCACCAGAAGACAGCTGTGCCCCTTAACCCCAAAAATCGGAGCGAGAGTCGGGAAAGTCCAGCTGAGATGATAATGATGGTGATAATGATGAATATGATGATGATGATGAATATGATGATGATGAATATGATGATGATGAATATGATGATGATGATGAATATGAATATGATGATAATGACGATGATGGTGATGGTGATAATGATGAATATGATGAAGGTGATGGTGATGATGAAGATGATGACGATGATGATGATGATGATGAATGTGATAATAATAATGATGATGATGATAATGATGATAATGATGATGATGATGACGATAACGTTGGTGATGATGATGTTGATGACGATGACAAAGACGTCGATTGAATTGATAGTTGAATTTATAATGAACTCGGTCGCAGATCTCATGGGGAAGCAGATCGCCTCATTTTGTTAGCCATAATTTCTTAACAAGATAAAATCGCACCCCCCTCCTCCCGATAACTGCTGTACCACATTATCGATGCGTTCTCATCTGTCATTTTGATGAAATATTCACACATTTGTAAAATTCATTCTCAGTTGCATCAGTGACGTTGATGACTTTTTCTTGTTGTAAATGAATTTCACTATTTATATACTCGTTATAGGCCCATACTGTTCATGCTGTTAGACCAATCATTCGCGACGCCTCCAGAGAAATTTTTAAGTGTGAAATAGTGATGACAAGTGAATTGCAGATACGATTCCAGGGTAGGATTATCCGTACCATATAGTTGGAAGGTTTCGAATATCAAATGTTTATTTCTCCGATAAATATTTTGTTAATCAAATCCTTTTCATTTCATATTTCCTCCCATTTAGAATGAAAAAAAAATGCCACGAAGGCATGAACATTACGAAATCAAGATAAGATTAAAGACTGAGATGAAAGTTAACCCATCTGCATATCTCGACCACTTTTCTACAATGGCAGGTTTAAAAATCATCCAGAATAACGTCTGGGGATAATGTTTAAGTAAATAGTTTCATCGTCATGAAGCAAACCAAAATGTAGGGTTTCGAGGTCAGTTTCTTTAAAAAAAGATGCCAAAGTTACCATAAGTTCCTAAAGAGACGTGTCCCTGGTCTTAAATTAAACGTTACTTCATACTAACCTTGTGAAGACATTGCCTGTGCGACACACCCGTCCGTAGAACCGTTGACTGCTGGTAAAAAATCGGCATCAAGTCGGCTGGCCGATGCTGACTTCCTAAGGTTCACCTCCCGTCTCTTGGTAAAGGGTGATCCAGGACCAGAGGTCTTAACAGTGAGTGGTACTTCCGATCTGGACCCAGTGGAGTAGGACCGAGCTTGTCGGACTCCATCAACGGCCTCACCCCCTGGAGGTTGGCTGGAGATGGGAGATTGTGGACCCGTCGAGATGGCACGTCGGACGAGCATCGGCGAGTTTTCCGCCGATTTGGCAGTTCGCGGAGAAGTGCTGTATCCGTGAAAGGATCTGGGTTTGCGGATTATTCGTGGTGAGTTACAGTCGGATCCGCTTTGGGACCGCGGCGATTCCCCGGGTGGAGGACTTGGGGCGATCATCTTCCTCATCCTCGGGCTGTTTAACCCAAGATCCCTCCCGACAAGCATATCCGGTTCCGATTTTTGTCTGACTAGGACTTTTAATCGCCTTCTCAGCGAAGGACTACTCTGGTGAGATTCGTATAAACTGTTCGCACGTATATTCAGAGGCAAAATCCCGCCAGGATGGTGGTTTTCCTTCTGGCCCTGGGCTTGCGTGCAGTTTGCCTGGTTTTCTACGGCATATCGGTTTGCTACCGTGCTGTTCGGAGCCCCGATGATTGGTGGTAGATCGTGTAAGTCATCATTTGAGTGTTGGCTCGCTGTTGACGAGTCCTTTCTAAAGCGGCCAAGTTCGCCATCCGAAGTCGAATCACTTCCCGGTCTGTTCCTCGGTGACATTTTGAAAACTGATTCAGACATTATCAGATTATTGTCGTCAACATATCACTTGCATAGTTTACTTCCAGTCATAGTCCATGCTTCCCTAATGTTGTAATCACAAATATAGTATTCCATGATTCCTTGAGTTTTGACTTAGAGCTGTTCCAGAAGTTAATGCGTCCATTGACGACATCGTGTAGAAAATATGTTTACAGTTCATACCGCCGTTGAAACTTCTTGATAAAGAGATGCTCGAATAAAAGGGCAAAAACAATATCATCACTCATACATTTCTGTTGAATACAATTCCAACAACATTCATAAAAGTCATTTTCTTCTGCGCACATCCAGTTTGGTTCGTATTTTCATCCCTCCAAAAAGTATAACTTTAGAAGTTAACTGGATGAATGACCGTCTCTTGGAAA
The DNA here is from genome assembly GCF_037042905.1 of Lytechinus pictus. Taxonomy (NCBI): domain Eukaryota; kingdom Metazoa; phylum Echinodermata; class Echinoidea; order Temnopleuroida; family Toxopneustidae; genus Lytechinus; species Lytechinus pictus. The sequence continues at coordinate 30,499,775 of NC_087256.1, read as the reverse complement.
GTTACCCCTTGATCTGATAACGACCTTTCAGATTATCCAGGCGAAGCGAGTTTGTCGAAAATCCATATCGATCGAAGAAAGCAGAAACAAAGCTTCCCTATGACGCTGGCCATGCAATGCCACAGCGACCTTCACCCGTTGGGACGACCCAGAAAAAGAGATCGATGAAAACTTGTCAAAGTTTTCTTTTCCAGATTAGATGGAAGTGTCCTGTTAGGTTTTTACACCAGGCTCAATGAAGATTCTACTCTGACAAAACACTATCCTCTATTTGAGCAAATCGATCGCTAGAGTAGAGATATACCTTTGAATCTTGGGGTTGTTGACTGCCGAGATTTGGGCGAAAAAAATGAACTTTTTAACTCCTTAATGAAAGAGGATCCACTGCTCATCTGGGCCAACAAGCTCTTTTGTGGCCCACCACTCGATTGCTCACTTACGGGCGATCGTTGCTTTTGAGACACAATAGTTGAATCAGCAGCAGGTCTTTGTGTCAACCTCACATCTAATCACATTGATCCGAATGGTGCTATTATTTCGCGCTGTGTTGTCTACCCATTCAGGCATAGAATTCCGTCGTGGATGCATCCATTATACCAAATCGGTGATTTGGACCCCTTGCGACCCCGATTCTTTTGATTATAATCAATAGATCCATGGGAGTTGGTCATGGATAGTGCACCAACAGGGGTGGTGGAGGATTTCTCTCCGAACACGTACAGTCTACACGCATCCGGGCTTCCTTTGTACGTTGCCATGCCGACGTCCCACGCTTCCTCTGGCTGATAGAAGTTTAGCTAGTCTGATGCTCAGTCACACACAAATGGACCCATCTCCAAGCGACTAATGGTATGCCATTGGAAATAACGTTATAGCTTTTGGTCGGTCTGGAGTCTGTATGCCGGTGAGACTGCGGCATATCTGACACGCACATTGGTGGCAGGTGTGTTTTGACTGGAGTAGAAAGAGTGAGAACAAAATGAAGGGATGGGGGTACGACGTAATAATTATATGTGGTGAGATGATGAATTCAGGGAATGAAAAGAAATGGAGGCCTCGTCTGGGAAAATAAACAATAAGTGAATATTTTCTTGGTTTTTTGTTCCATCTCGTCTTTGTAAATACGCAAAGCGGCATGTTTTACACCAGAATGATTTTTTCCTTTCGAATTTCCAGTCTCAGTTTCAAAAGAGAGAGAGGTTGTGGGATGAATGAACTGCAGGATGAACATCAGGTTAAACGCCCCTCTCCTTTCTCATCTGATGTCAAATTACAGTCTCTCTCCCACACATCCCAAAAATACAAGTAGAAATAATAAATGAAATAATTATAATAAACATGTATATAACGCTTAATTACCCCGGTAATCGGGTGCCCACACACAATGTATATATGCACTTTCCCCACTCCCTGGGGAGCATTCCAGCCAGAGTTCCAAGACTCAATTGCTAGGTATACTACATAGGCTTTAGCATCCTACCTGGTACCCATTAAATACCTGGGTGAAGCTTGGAGAGTGACGCCTTGCCAAAGGACACCAGACCGCGGTGTGATTCGAACACACGATCCTCTGATTACCAGACGTGAGTCCGAGCCGCTACACCACGACGCTCAAATTTACAATAAGACAATAATTTTAATCAGAGGAGCGCTTAACTTATTATTTTTAATCAAAATATTTAAAAAAAATTGTCAAAATGATATATTATTCAGTGAAATAGATTATTAATTTGACCCCAAAAAAATTTGTACAAAAAAAATACAGATTCTGTGAAGTGCTGCACTGACCGTAACACGTCCCTGCTATGACAAATACGGGGCTACCCCCTTCCCCTCCCCACGGCCCCCATCAATGACAATGGGTCGTCCGTTTGTCATGATTTTGCCTCACATTCACCTACTCCAGATCCGACTCTCTTGAAATAGGTGATTTATACTGTCGAGTTTTTTTCCCGGAAAGAAGACTATACGATCGGTGGCGAGATGTTAAATTATGGTATTCAGACAGAGTTCAAATGTCCTTTCCCTCGACCTTCAACTTGAGAGATATGTTGAGCATGCGCAGACGATACCAGGAAACATGAGGAGATGGTATTGTTGCTGCTATCACTGAATCTGGAACACCGAAAATAAACAAGTTATAACTGACTCTCGGAAGTATCATTCTATTCCAGACTATCCTTTCCTTGCCCATATGAAGCAAAACATGAAAACTCGAATGGGGAGAATGTAAATTAGCAAACGAGAATGTTTTTCTCGGTAAATTACTGGATGTTACCCTTTTGGGGGCGGAAAGGGGCTTAAAATTCATTTTTGTAAGCTGTGTTGTAAAAGAATTTTGCATTTTTATAAGGCCTTTAGATTGATTTGTTTATGAGTGAAAAACCATATCGACTGCAAATAACCCTAGTTTTGATGGATTTAAAAACTTGTATCAGAAAATATATATATACTGTATATATATATATTTCAAAATAGATCGTTTGTAAGCAAACCATAACCCTTACTATATAACGTGCAATCTGAATGTACCTACAGGAAGTAAACCATTTTAAGGCCCTTACTTAAAACAATATTAATCAAATCCACAAAAAGATAAGTATACGCAAATGTACTTTAATGATTCCCTGTTTGAATAAACTCTGTGTTATCTGCATAACAAAAGAAGAAACACAGTAATTTCCACATTTTTTTTTCTCATCTCAACTTTAAGTGAAGGATATAAAAGTTGTCAAAATTCAATTACAGTCACAACTCAACGCAAAATAATGAATCGTGTTTCAATTATTTTCAAAACTTCTCGAACATCCATTGATCTCAGTTCCTCTCAATTTTCTTTTTTCTATATTTACACATACACACATTTTCACCTGCATTTTGTTTTTTAGTATCATAATCTTCATCAGATTACCCTTAATTTTTAGTCAATTTAAATGATTTGCATGCCAAATCTATGACAGCATATTGAAAGAAACGTACAATTGGATCGTTCGCTTTGCTCTCTTGCAAGTTTTCTGAGATACTGCAACGCCGCAGAAAGAAAATTTGTATTTTGAAGAATGAAGTCCTACATCATGACGAATTTCTGCATTATGCAATTAGATAAAAATTATAATGTGTTAATTATCTCCATATGTTCCTCTATATAGTATATGAAAGAGGATGGGAACTAGGGATTAGAGGGATGAGGAGGGTGACAGAGGGGATGGAACTGCCACCACCGCCCCGATCCCCAATTTCTCATAATATCCTAGAAAACGAACATGCCAACTAGGAATATTCGGGTAGAAGCGTCACCATTTGAGTTCCTCCGCTTTGACAAACAGATTTACAATCAGGGTATAACGTAAAGATCTGTTGTGTATCAATAAATGTGAGTACTTCAATCTCAATTCTACGATGGCATGCTATTGGGTACTTTTGGAGTAAGTCGAGCAACGTACAAGAGAAACAAAATATTAAAAATTTACTTCTCAAATTGACAATTATCTGACCACTTTAGGGCCAAAATTACGGTTTCCCTCTAAAATTTCAGTCAGTGAATCTTTGTTATTTGGCATTGTTTTACCAGTCAGCATTGATTACTGAAACGCCATTGTTTAAAGACCGAAAACCCCAGAAGCTACAGATATTTGGATTTTTTGTGTGATTATTAAGAACAATGGGGAGTCAGTTCTGTCCAGAAATGTTCCAATACGAATTCGGTGATTTAACGCATGGTTAGAGATGTTTTGTTTATAACAGCACTTGTTTATATGCCAACAAACTTAGAATGTTCATTTTGCCCGCATCCACTTATTCTTCAGAATTCACGTTCCAATGTTGTCTAATCAATTTTGTCCAAAATAATCCTATGAACAACATAAGAAATGAACAGAACTAAAGATAAAAAAATGGAACCCCCTAAAAAAAACAAGTGGGTTACTGCGTGTTTCAAAATCAAAATGAAATTTCACTTGTTTACAACGCACGGACAAACTTGAGGAAAAAAGTAAACAAGTTTTTTTATTAGTCCGGTGAGACAGATGAGTATATCCTGTTTGTAAAACAATCGATACATCAGTTATTCAGGGGATTTCCAAAATAGTTAAAAGGACAAGTCCACCCCAACAAAAAGTAGATTTATATAAAAAGAGAAACATGTAACAAGCATAACACTGAAAATTTCATCAAAATCGGATATACAATAAGAAAGTTATGACATTTTAAAGTTTCACTGAATTTCACAAAACAGTTATACGCACATCCTGGTCGGTAGGCAAGTAAGGAGACTGATGACGTCATCCACTCACTATTTCATTTGTATTTCATTATGTGAAATATGAAATATTATAATTTTCTCCTCATTGTCAAGTGAAACTAATATAAATTCCTTCCTGAACATGTGGAATTGGCATTGTTTTAGCATTTTGTGGTTCAAACAAGTTTGTCCTTATTGTCAAATCTGTAAAAAATGAAATATTGTATAATTCAAACAATAAAAAAAAACAGTGAGTGAGGGACATCATCGACTGTCTCATTTGCATGTCACTGAGTTGTGCATTTTACTTTTACATTTTACTTTTACGAAACTTTAAAATGTCATAACTTTCTTAATTTACATCCGATTTTAAATGAAATTGTTAGCGTTATGCTTGTTTGATTTTTCTCTATTTATTCAAATCAACATTTTTCTTGGGTGGACATGACCTTTAAGAGCTGCTGTAGGGATAAAAACATAACGGCATATATGGACTGCAACCGTATTTGATAAGGGGGAGATGACCCAAATATGATATCATTTTTTCTCAATTAATTACAGGATAATTAGATATAATTATTTTTAGCCCAGAGTACCTTAATTGAGGTTCAGAATAAGGGTCAGTATGTAAAAGATCAATATAATAGGTCCATGAGTTTCAAAACTCATTAATATTTCCCCATAATGCCTAAAGTTGGGTAGCTCTTCCAGATGACAATGAAAATAATACTTCTGATAACAAGAATTAAGTGATGTGATAAAATCAAACCTTTCTCAAAAATACATGCAATTTGATGCGATGATGTGATAACTGACATAAAACTTTCATTGAAACATATGATTCTCAGTTTTGACCAGATCTTTATTTTTGAAAAATAATTGAATTGCATACATTAGATAACTTTTTTTCCACACAATAAGGAGTGTTACAAAAATAAAAACATCCTGATTGAACATATTCAAGTTACAATATACATATACATGTATTCCCAAACATTTATCTACATTCATTGTTTTTTATTCATAATTATAAGACATATAGCCTATGTGACTTTTTTTAAGCATTAAAAATAGGTTTCCAACATTGTTTATTGACAAATTCACACAGCTGTTTCAATTTACATTTCATTTGAATATAAAAATAAGTATAGCATGAATCAATCTCCATACGTGTACATATCACATTCAAAATACAAGTGAATAATTCTTCTTTGAAACATACAACATCTAAGTTCTCAGTACTGATCTTCCAAAAGGGTTAAGTACAGTATTGTACAATACAGTAAATGCAAACACCTCTCTTTAGCAGACAATGTACAGAAGCAATATAAACTGAAAAAGATCAAATATTTGAAGCAAGATGCTCTAAATAAGAAAGTTAAAAACTTTGCTTTATGTTGGCACAATAAAAAACACAATAAAACGATGAACAAAGTCATGACGTGAAATACTTGTGGTGGCATCATTTACACAAAAAACATATATACTCAGGGCACACTTTCCTTAAAGGAGAATGAAACTCTTGGAGCAAGTTAGCTTTTGTGAAAGCAGAAAAATCAAAGAATAAGATCAACAAAAGTTTGAGTAAAATAGGACTAGCAATAGAAGAGTTATGAGCATTTGAATGTTGAGATCACTAATGCTATGGAGATCCTCCAATTGGCAATGTGACCAAGATCTATGATGTCACAGATGAACAACTCTCCCCTTTTGGACACTGAAAATATACCCCAAAACATATCTTTTTGCTCATTATAATCATATGACAAACAATTCATCAATGATATAATGTTGTGAAACCTCTGTACTTGTCCTCTCATAAAGAGAACACCTCACCTTGTGATAGACTCTATAAAAGTGAGAATATAAGTGAAATAAGTACTAAAGTAATGAGGGAGTTGTACGTGTGTGACATCACAGATCTTGGTCGCATTGCCAATGGGAGGATCTACATGGCATCAGTGATCTCAATATTCAAATGCTCATAACTTTCTTATTATTCATTCAATCTTCCTCAAACTTTCAACAATATGTTTCTTTGATTTTTCTCTTTGATATGGATTCAGCTGGTTTCAAGGGTTTCATTCTCCTTTAAGTTTACTTGAGTAACTCTGTGGAGGTTTGCAAAAATCTGAGCCATTGGGCCCTTGATACTGTCAGTGTACTGTATGTAATAATTCTTCAAGAGGAAAAACAGCAAAAATTTTTTATTTATAAGCATTTCATGCTTCACAATATTAAGATTAAACAAGTGATTTTCCCTTCAAAGCTAGTATTAACCTTACCCATTGACTACTGGAACTGTTTGGGCCATCTACAAAACGTCTGAGAGATGGATGAATTCAGTAGTCAACGGATTAAGCATTCATGTAAGCTTGAAAGGAATGTCAAGCTTTATTAAGGATCCATTTTTTTTTTACCTTTGCAACTTATAGCCTACTGTCGTCATGATTGCAAACCTTGAGGGGTCAGACACAAATCACCAATTTCTTTTTAGCTCATTTGTTGCTTGATTGATAAATAATAATTTTATTCATTAATTTAAAAAAAAACTATCGTATGACAAGAGTAGCCTCTGCTATTTATAACAAGTTTAATGATATAGGGCTCAGATCGCTACATCTAAGTATCTACTTCTAACTGACATTATTTAAACAACAGAGGGTGTATTTTAGTAGAGCAATGTAGGTTGAATGCTAAGCAGAAGCCAACAAAAAAAATAATTGTAAAAGTATATAAACCAAAATATAAAGATTCACAAAGACTGATTACTACAGAGATAACCAACAAGGCTATTGTATTTCAGCTGAAGCATCTTTTTAAAAAAGTTTATGCTGTATCATTTACAAATAATCCCAAAAACCAACTATCACAGGAGCTTTTTGCACCTCACCCCCTTCCATATTTACCATGGTAGCAATGTTCAGCAACCAATCAAAATCAAGGATTCCATGGAAGTTTACCATTGGATAGCTAAGTTTCCATAATAGCATCTTTCAAGCAAGAAAACTCCAGTACTTCACATGAGGTAACATGGAGAAAGACATCATTTTGAGACAAGGAAATCACTCAAACCTGTCCGTTGCTTGTTATCTCGTTTTCCCTCCCAAACTTCCAAAACTAGAAAATGATTTTGGTTAGTACTGTTAACGCAGGTGATACAAAAAATATGTGCAGTCACAATCTTACAATGATGTATTCATGAAAAAAATATACATATTGCATAATAGATTACTTTTACTTCATAGAAAATTGTCACTCATCACTACAGACAGAAGACACAAAATCATGCACAGATTGTCATCCAGTCAATGTTATGACAGTAAAGTGTATACACTTACAGGACTAATAAACATGTATATCATATATGGCACCTTTTCTCCCAAAGAAATCCTTGTAATTAATCCATACCTAGGCATATCGCATAAAAGCTATTTTTATATGGAATCCTTGATTTTGATTGGCTGTTCTTATAGGTTAAGTTACTACGGTAATTATCGTAACTTTACCTATAAAAACAGCCAATCAAAATCAAGGATTCCATGGAGATTACCATTGGATGGTAAAGTTACGGTAATAATCAGCAGACAAACCAAAATCTTACTTTCCAATGATGGTAACGGAATATCCTAGGAGCTGATTTCAAGACTTTACTCCGTGATGACAGCCTTTAACATCATGAGGGCTGCTTCGCCTGCATCAGCTGGAACCTGTAAAAATAAGAATGAACAAAATATCAATTATGTTAATCTCTAGTTCTCTGGCGTTCTCTCTAATCAGTAACGCTCCACTGTTATGTTTGTCCACACCATGATCTGTGTATATTTATAACGCTAGGCACATTGACGTCACAATTGATGAATATGTGATTAATGAACTATAGGTATCAGATGATTTTTACTGTGATCTGCAACTGCAAATCTGATGTGTTATTTCATGAAGCTAATTAGCTGAAAATAATCCTCGGACCCAATTTTTTTTTCAGCAGTGCTGTGAAGTATGACAAATATGATCTCAAGTTTGAACAAATGGGGAAGTGGTTAAGAAATTTTCCTCACACAGATACACAATTTCGGTTTGTTTTTGGTGCTTTAAAAAGAACATTTGCTCCAACATGCTTAATGCCTAATCCTTTTGATTGCGTAATTCACAAGAACTTTCAATTTGGTAAACTTTAAAGCTTGATAGCAAAAAAATCAAGCACATGAACCCATGTTATATTTTGGAATAGTTAGGTGCTAAAGTAACTGTGCAAAATTTGGTGAAAATGACATGGATTTCATTTTAACTGAGGAACGTCTTTAAGGGGTAAATTCTTCTCATCTACGATGAGCCACAATGCAGACATAACCAAAAACCTGCCCCCACGCTGCATATGGCCATGGTTGAGAACATACCATGTGGCCAGCCTTCATTATCCAGAAGAAAGCGAAATTCTCGTGACTCTTGAAGAAATACGCCGTGTCTCCTTCTTTAGACGGGACATACTCCGGCGTCCATCTTGTCGTGTTGAAAGCGGCGAGTCCTGGCCAGGTTAATTTCTGAACCCACAACTCGGTGCCCGGTGTGTCACAGATGAGGTCTAACTGCCCGTTGTAGACAATCACACGTAGACTAGAGTTTGTGATGAGGTCATCAACTGGGTGAGGGATTGAGAAAGGAGAATGTTTCTTCAGAAGAGTTTTTGTCCGACAAGTTGTCAGATCTGACAACTATCCTTGATGTTCATTGGCTAAGAAGTAGTGTAACTATGGTAAGGATGACATGGTACTCATAGGCGGCGGAAGCGGGGGGGGGGGACGGGGGGGACCTGTCCCCCCTAAATTTGAGGTGGGGGGGACGGTCCCCCCACCTCAAATTTAGGTTGATGACTTTTTTTTTTTTTTTTTTTGCTTGTCAAAAATTTTTGCGATCCCCTCCTTAAATTCAGGTTGATAATTTTTTTTTTTTGGGGGGGGGCTTGTCAAATTTTTTCCGTGTCCATCGAAACATTTCAGGTGGGCCCCCCCTAATTTTTTTGGCTTCCGCCGCCAATGATGGTACTTGTCGGATAAAACGTCCGACAAGTCCTTTCATGAAACGCTCCACAGGATTCTTAGCTACTAAATTCCTCTCATTGGCCGAAAGAAGACTTGTCAAGGAAATAAACTGACTTTGGCATGTATTCTGAATTCAGGTTTAATATAAACTCAGGGGCCCGTTTCATAAAGAGTTACAAATGTTGTAACTTTGTCATTATGGCAACTACCATGGTGACATTGATTGTGATTGGCTGCTGAGCCTAGCTGTTACCATGGTAGTTGCCATATTGGCAGAGTTACAACAGTTGTAACTCTTTATGAAACGGGCCACTGTTCTTAAGTTGCTGCTCAACTATGGATAGCCAGTTTAAAATCTCTAACTCTACAGGTACAATCTATCAACTCCTCCGTCACTCGGATCATTCATAACCTTCTGGGAATAATAACTGAATAAGTTTCCTTTGCCAGTATAGCCTAATGAAAGAGCTCTGTAAACATCGGAAATATAAAATGTAAATAAATGTTGACACTTTTGGCTTCTCATAATTTTAACACACAGTTAGACCATGTAATCTAAGTTCAACCTGACTTCAGAATACAAGAAAGGAACACCAGTCATTCATAAAATCACTCTAAATAATACGAACAGCTTTATGAAACACCCACCTGGATTCACACCCACCTTAAAGCTACAGGACCCTACTGGTTTAAAAAAATATATATATACCTCAATTTTTAGAAATGTTGTATTTAGGGTTGGAACTCACCGATATTGATGACAGGTTTCATGAAATCCTCACTCTGTTGGGTGAATACCTCTCCTGACTGACCTATTGAATGGAAATATGGGAAAAGTCAATTAATCTTGAATTATATACATAACTTGAACATGAACTTATAAAGAAAGCATTAATCACAGTTCGTGCAATTTCCTTACCATTAATATAAGATGTAAATATTAAAGGTGGTGGATGCCAAGGTATTCTTTATAGGGGGAGAGAGACAACTTACAGGTGATATAATTATTTTCAATTCAGCACCCCACCCCACTTTTTTCAATAAAAAACATAAAAATAACCATCTGATTGTGTTTTTATCTGGTCACCCCCCCCCCTTTCAAAACCATTTTGCTCTCCCTGCCTTAGCCTTGGACATAACCACTTGTCCAGTTACCATCACTTACAGTCATGCGAATTCCAACAGACTATTCATTCCACTAATTTAAAAATACCAAGGCACTAAGATGATGCAGATATTGCTGAATACAACAGCAATAAAACCATATAAAAACCTGCCCAGAGTTTACATATTCACACTTGCACTATCACTACGTTGTTCTAAAGTTTTAACCAAGAACAATTTACTGTAATACTAATACTAGCTCTGTTTTCCTTCTCATCAATAGAATTGTAACACAGAAATAAAAACCATACCGTTGTCTTACCTCCCCAAACAACGTTATCAGGAATACCAAGCTTCTTCTTGATTGGTCCATTCATGAGCTCGCTCAAGGCATCGTTTGCATACACATCCAAGTGACGACGTCTCAATCGCTCTGAGAGGAGAAAGAAAGAAAGAGAAACCTGGAGAAATGCAATGGATATCAAACATATACATTACATTGCAAGGGCTGATCCAGGATTTTCCAAAAGGGGAGGGCATTTTGTACAGGAAAATTTTGACAATCACCCCTCCCCCCTAAAAAAAAAGGTCTTCACCACCAAATGGAGGTTATTTTGTTCCATGAAAAATATGACAAGCAAAAAAAAAGAAAGGTTCTCACATCTATGCATGATATATTCCACTACAAAATATTTGTTGTGCCTCTCAAAGGGGGGGGGGGCATGGGCTGGATGTGCCCCCCCCCCCGGATCCGCCACTGTTATATTGGTAGGCAGGCTGGAGCCAGGGTATTAATGATAATGTGTGCCATATGAGGTCACTGCAGAAAGGATAGGTATGCTTTAAGTTGGATAATCACTGTTTTTACTACAGTCTAAAAAAAGAAATTATAAAACAAATAATGCACTTGCTCAGTTGTGTGTGATAGTAAATGCTGTGAGAGTTCAGTTTCATTACATGGTGCAGCACACTTGGCCCTTGTCTCATGCACAGTGCAACATCTATCTACCTACCTAACCCTTGCAAGTATTTTCACTTACTCACTCAAATCTGTGCATTACATGTATGTGCATATTGAAGCACCCAACCAATATTTTTCACCTGACAAGTTGTCAGATCACATCCATGACATTTGCCTCATCTACAATTTCTCCACTGTAAATTCCACACTCTAACGGAATCACCAACTTCATCCTTGATTTAACACTATATCCTATCCTAGACCCAACCCTAAATCTAACATTTAAAGACCCTATCGCAAGCCTAACCCTATATCTTAGATGAAATAAAGCCAGGAGTGATTGTCGCCAGAGCAAATGTTTTTGATTTTGATTGACTGAGAAGCACTTTTACCAGGGCAACTGTCAAATAAGACATCCGACAAGCTTTTTCATGATACGATCGCATTAAATCTAAACTGGAATACGATCACACAGAAGATCATAAACACAGATAAGCACATGGGGAGGGTGTGTTATTGTTGCTTGGAAAAAGACCTAACATTTAATAATAAAAATAATAATACATAGAATATGTACAGCATAGTTTCCATCTTAATCAGATGTTCAAGGCACTTCAGAGCAAACTACAGAAAGAGAGACATAAACACATAGCCTTCCAAGACATATGGTTGTCTATAAAATGCACCGTACAGGTACGTCTTCATGTTGCCACTGAAGGTGGTTACAGATGTCTGGGTTTTCAAACCCTGTGGAAGAGAGTTCCACAGGGTCAGCCCTGCGTGAACAAAGGTCCTTTCCTCCCCCATGATTACTTTGAAACCAGAACCAGAAGTTCTTTGGAATGCCATGTTAAATTTGCTATTTTCTCAGCAATTACAATTTTTTTTTCCAGAATCCTTATATGCTTTAATATATCTGTTTAATATACGTGCAGACACCTTGGTGATCATTTGATCAGATTCTGTAAAAAACTCATTTTGAAATTGTTACCACAATGAATTGACACTTGTGTTTCAGTTAACAGATTAATAATATCAAGAAAGGAACATACCGATGGGAGAGCCACCCTTTGCAGCTTGGTCGGGAACATTGTGTTCCAAGATGTTATAGAAATTCACATCATCGGAGTACTATTCACAAATGGAAGTAAAGAGGAAAAATCATATTATTAAAATCAAGAGCAAGATCATCTTTGAATATAGATATGTATAGTCTTTGATTACTTGCTTGTATAAGTTTGTTGGTTACAGATATTCATGGAAGTTAGAATCTTTGTCCAGGCTTCAAATTTAAATCAATTAATTTAGATTTAAGTGTGACCGAGAGTCGCACTTAACTTACAAATTGCATGCGGTACAGTAGGCATTGCCTAATTTGGTCAAATAAGAGGACACATGTTACTGCGTATTAATCAATGGAACCTGTACTTTTTCAAACCATGGCTCAAACCTTTGCGTTCGGGGCTTGGGTCCTGCTGCGGATTGTCAAAACGCAGACAATCGCAGCCAATGGCAACACAACGCAATGAAACTTTGTGGTAAATACACAGACTATTGCAGAGGTCTTGCATTCTAGTTCAGTAGTTTGACATTTTTTCAGCCGCAACTGAACCCAACCAAATCTATACAAGCAAGGACAAGCGGCAAAAAGCAAATCTGATCAAGGACGAGCAAAACGAGCAACAGCGAGCTGCTTAGGCAGGCACTAACAGGGCGTTAGTACTCAATTTTCCAGGACAGACCTCACTTAGCTCACATTACCTTGCTTTACTTTGCGCAACTCTGTACGAGCTCTGACGAACTTATATGCATAAGTGTGATTGCGACCAAAAAAAGTTGCTGCGTAGTATGCTTCTTTAGGCTGCATGATGTTGCTGATAGACTAGGAAGAGATATGGTATAGGTAGTCCAAAACTCACTAGCAGAACTTGCTCTTACCGTCATTTTACCAAACATATGTGAAACAATTCAGATGTCAGTCATTGGTGAGTTGTTAAAACCTTTTATCTCAAAAAAAAATTGAGAACAGTCCACAAAAAGCTGTATTTTAGCATTATAGTAATGGTTGCAACCTCATATAGTAATTCCTGTAGAGAATTCCTTATAGGCAAAAAGATGTTTGCTACTTTTGTAATCACACTACAATAAAGCTTTATCTACACTGTCCTCAAATATTGTTCATGTTGAGGTAATAGATTTTAACTGTACACCAGTGATATGTATATCATTTGTTTGAGTTTTGTGGTAATTATCACTTTATTGGCAAATCTGCACATTAAAGGAATACAATAGGCCCAGGACACTTCCATTTAATGAGAAAATGCAGGGCAATAAAATTCAATACAGAAGAAAAAAACAATTAAGAATATAATACAATAATCATCAAAGTATCACATATTGACAATGATTGAGAGAGAAAAAAAATGGAAACACAGCGGTGCAAACAGCTAGATACACTAGCTGGATTCAACACTGTTGGTGTATAAAAGTGAACATTGTGTAAATAAATAATTTTTTTAAAGGTCAAGTCCACCCAAGAAAAATGTTGATTTAAATGAATGAAGAAAAATCAAACTAGCGTAATGCTGAAAATTTCATCAAAATCGGATGTAAAATAAGTTATGACACTTTAAAGTTTCGCTTATTTTTCACAAAACAGTGATATGCACAATTCAGTGACATGCAAATGAGACAATCGTTGATGTCCTTCACTCACTATTTCTTTTGTTTTTTATTGTTTGAATTATACAATATTTCATTTTATTTTACATATTTGACAATGAGGATAAACTTAACTGAACCATATAGTATTAAGCAATGCTAATTCTGCATGTTCAGTAAAGAATTAATCGTTTTTTCACTTGAAAATGAGGAGAAAATTAGAATACATATTTCATACAATTAAATACAAAAGAAATAGTGAGTGGATATGTCATCAGTCTCCTCATTTGCATACCGACCAGGATGTGCATATAACTGTTTTGTGACATTGAGCAAATTTTTAAAATGTCACAACCTTCTCATTTTACATCCGATTTTGATATAATTTTCAGTGTTGTGCTTGTTGGATTTTTCTCTTTTTATTCAAACCAACTTTTTGTCAGGGTGGACTGAACCTTTGATGGCTAACCTCTTCGATGACTGATTCTGCTTCACCCCAGAGGTTAGTGGCTTGACTGTAGTTGCCTTGGTCAAAAGCTTCTTTGGTTTTCTCAGCTACGTTCTGAACAGCTCCAAAGCCAACAGTATCTAACAAAGACTAACAGTATTTGAAAAATGGGGGGAAAAGGAAAAAGAAATGAAGAACACTTGAGGACAATAGAATGGGTTACGGACATTAACTTTTTTTTATGTGGGGTGATGTTTAAGGTGTTTTCAGACTAAAAATAATTTATTCCTTATTCAGGATTTCTTGCAAAAAACCACTGACATAAAGCCAAGTGGCTAACCTATTGTTGGGGGGGGGGGATGATCTATTGTTTAACCCCCCACTTGAATAGTGTGACGTCACAGATTTACACCCGTGGAAAAAGCAACATATTGAATGGTACATTCCCCAAATATCTTACTTGTAGCACCCCCCCCCCTTCTGACTAATGTATTTTTTATGATTTTCTTTAAGAAGAAAAATGCCCCCCCCCCACCCTGACCAGTCCCACTAATCAGGAATTTCTTTACAAATACTCGTTTAAAAAAACACCATAAAATCTGATAGTTGCACACCACATAACATTAATAGGTGAGGCCCCCCCAGCATTAGACGGTGACTGACACACAATTAAGTTGTTGAGGGGGGGGGGGTCATTTCCCCCACTTAAAAAAAGTTTATATACTCACAGTAGCCCTCAGGTATGGTCCCCAAGTCATCACATAGTCTGAAGTAGATGAGAGAAAATTGAGATGTAGGATACAATAGATTTATACAGAAACAGTGATTGCATGTTCACAGTATAAATGCAAATTCAAGCATTTTAGGATGGTACTTTGATTAAAATGTGTCAAGTTTGCCCCCCCCCCCCCCAAAAAAAAAAAACACAACAGATGTTGTGTGCAATGTGTATTGTACATAAAAATGAGGGTGGATGTATGTAGTGTTTAGCTTTCCATTCATGTGAGGACAATTACTGTTGAACAAAACTTCTGTCAAGTTATTCTACTATCTTGTTTCTTTAAAATCATGTCCACCCAAACAAAAAGATTATTTGAATAAAAAGAGAAAACCAAACAAGCACAACGCTGAAAATTTCATCTAAACCCAATGTAAAATAAGAAAGTTATCATATTTGAAAGTTTTGTTTAATTTCACAAAACAGTTAAATGCACATCCTTGTCGGTATGCAAATGAGGGGACCATTGACACCAGAAACTACATTTCTTTTGTATTTTATATGAAATATGACATGTTTTAATTTTCTCCTAATTGTCATGTGAAACTAAGTTTTACTCCTCCCTGAACATGTGGTACTACCATTGTTTAAACATTTTATGGTTTAGTCAAGTTGGTCCTTATTGTCAAATCTGTAAAACGTGAAATATTGTATAATTCTAACAATAAAAACAAAAGAAATAGTGAGTGTGTGACATTATCTGCTCTTTCATTTGCATATTTTAGTGTTGTGCATACTGCTGTTTGGAAAAAATAAGTGAAAATTAAAAATATGATAACTTTCTTATTTTACATTTTATTTTGACAAAATTTACAGCATTATGCTAGTTTCATTTTTTTTCTATTGATTCAAATCAACTTTTTTTTCTGGGGTGGAATTGACACTTAAACTCCCCAACAGTAGTAGTAGTCATGCTGGTAAGAGAGTTAGTTTTGGTCAGAGTAGTTGTAGCAGCAGCAGCGGTAGTAGGGTAGTAGTAGTAAAAGTAGTAGTAGTAGTATCACCACTTCTCCACCTATGATACTCTTATCATCACTGTTATCATAATCAACCATCAAATTTTATATTCTGACAATGAGCACTTACCTACAGGCGAGATCCAGGAATCTCCCATTGCGAAACCTTTGAAATCAACTTTGACTTTGCCTGCATCAATGGCCTAAAAATAACATAATCAGTGAATCAAAATGCATACAATATCTCCATATATAATGCAGTGCTAATATATTTTTTATACAAACAAAGTTATATAAAATTCAAGTTGAAGTTAAACTGCCAATTATTCAAATATTTTACCCCAAAAAATTATTTAAGTTGCAAATCTATTCCCTGATCAGTTTGCAGTCAAAGCTTGTGTTGTGCATATAGACGTTTTTTTTAAATTAGGTCCTATATATGCTTACTACTGTTCCAAGGCATTTGCCCTGGCGAAAATTATCCGCTATAAATTCCGCTCACTAATTGAATGATTAACTTCATCCCTGGATTTAACACTATACCCTACCCTAAACATTACATAAAAACCTGATGCAACCTTTACCCTAACCCTACACCTTAGACAAAATGAAGCCTGGTGCAAATGTCACAGGAGCCCATGTTAATTGTGTCTAATTCTAACTTATTATTGAAAAATTGAACAGAAAGACTACACTCTCTCACCCATTGCATTTATACCAATTGGTCCAGCAGTGTATACATCCAGATCCTGTCGTGTTTTGTTTCTATTCTTCTAACACTAATTCTAATTTGAAATAGGACTAATATGCTTTTTTACAAGTGCCCATATGGGAGGCCATGTTATTGCATTTATTATCTCCTTGAGTCATCTCTGTATAGAGATTTTAAACGTGTTATCCAAGTTCTGGATTAAAATGTGTAACAACTTATTTTTGTACATTTATTGTTGTATTACTTAAATATAATCAATGAATTCAAATAAACAGTGGGGAATGGATACGACTCATTCAGCACCTGTTTAAAAAAATAATTAGTCTTATTATGGAATATTAAGCAATAAAAAAATACGGAAGAAAGTTTTAAAAAACATGACAAAGGTAAAAGTAGGAAGAACTGCAGTGGATTAATCGTAGTACAGCCAGCATAGGTAACATGTACATGTATGTCAAGCCAATTCCTAACTTACTCCATTCACAGAAAGTTTTGAATAAAAAGCAAGCAGACGAGTTTTCCAAAATAAATTTACTTAAAATAAAATACTATTTGAAAAAGAAGGTGTTTATGCTAAAGTCACACTGCTGAAACCAACCCTAGACCGATCAAATTTGTAACATTATTTCCAAGGGGCTACGGAACAGTTTTGAAAGGGGGAGCCCCCCCCCCCCCCAATTCTGCAGCCCCCATTTCCAATGACACACCATCTGTCTTTTGGGGGGTCTGATTCGTTGGTGTGACTTCAACGTAAGGACAATGATCAATGGCAATGAGAGGTAAAAGAACAACCACAAAACAACCTAAAGTCTGTAAGAATGATTAAACAGGAAACTGTGAGACCTTCTAGGTACATCTGGTCCATTGTTTTCTGTTCCTAGACAGGATATGAATCATATCGTGTGAGCTTCTAACAATAATTTGTAAGAGACAGCCAGTCATTACCCAGTTTTTACATTATTGTGACATATCGCTATGCAAACCTCTCGACATCATATACGAGTGTTACCTACAGTTTCAACCGTTATCTTTTATATGAAATTAAAAAAATACTAGTAGCATGAACTGACATTGACGTAGGTCCCTGGGCACCCCGATCCTGGACTAGTCTTTCTCCTGCATGAGTATTCACCATTAAGGGACAGAGCCTTGTCGATCTGGTGCTGCACAGTGGTTGCCGGGCCCACGATCAATTGGGGCAAATCAATTTTCAGAATATTTGTAAACCGAACAATGAAAATAGGGATTTTTTTTTTAATTGCACAACTGAAAGTTCAGTGAAGTGTCATTGAGCCGATTAACTCATTGCCTACCTGAGTCCAGAGATCCCTGTACGAAGCCTGTGGGGATTACAGAATTAAGCAGTCAACAGGTTAACCCATGAACATACTGGAACTGGCTGGTCCCTATACATGGGTCTATTAGAATCAAGGAACTCAATAGATGTGAATAAAGGGCAATTACTTACCTGAAGAAGCTTTTGACTGAAGGCGGCCGTCATCTTCCCACCATAGGACTCAGAAAATATATAGAAAGGGGTTGTCTATAGGGAGAAAGAAGAACACCATTAGACTTTTGAGCGGATTGACTTCCCCAAGAAATAACAGTGAAATGTATTCACTGTTAATATTTCAAAACCAGATAATTCAAATTTAAAACAGCATTTTCAGAAACCCTTTTTTTTTTACATAATACTTAAGAAAATAATTTCCTCTACCTTGCCTCTAAAATTTTGTTATGAAAATATCAGGCCTTCATAATTTCCCAGGTGCATTCAAAACTAGGATTCCTTGAATTTATATAGGACAGGAAGAAAATGGAATTTATGTCGCATTCAAATATTTATTCATATGGTACCTGAAATTGAGGGAGTTTGTTGAAGAAAGCTGTGATGCAGGTGACCAGATCATCAGCAATCTGGCTGACGTTAGTTGTATAAGCTGAGGAGTCTGTGACATAACTATAACCGGTTCCAACCGGATTGTCGATGAAAAGTACATTAGCGACAGAAACCTGAGGGAAAGGATGATAACACAGAAAAAAAAATCATAATTTATTGATCTATTTTCTGGAATACTATAGTAGAAATAGCTATGGTTTACAGATATGTGGCTATGATATAACTGTAACCAGTTCCAACTGGATTGTCGATAAAAAGTACACTAGCGACAGAAACTTGAAGGGAAGGACGATAGCAGAGTAAAACAAAAGTTTCATAAATTTTTTCTCATTCAATCGTTTTTCCAAAATAGTATTGTAGTAATAGCTATGGCGTACAAACAAGATGTAGTGCAATTACATGAAGTATGTCCTTCCGACCCCCAATATGCAGGACTCTTCCTGAAATGGTTGATCTCTGCGATGTTGTGCTTCATGCGAAAATGTGTTATACTCTAAAATAATCATGGCTTGAGTGGTGTCATGGAATGAAGACAAATGTAGAAAATTGGAGGTTGGTCTTACAAAAAAGTTGATGGAATTATTCAATAATCTTCTTCTTTTGTTGATATTGTTGGCAATCATTCATATTTGACTATTGTCACATTTTTCTAAAATATCATACTCCTCCTCACATAATAAAAGTATTGCAGATTACAAACACCATTTTCAGAGGTTTTTTCATCTGATCAATGTAAGAAAAAAAAGTATAATTTTACTTTTTGCTAAAATTGACATTAAGATCTCATAAAAAGTCAAACGACTATCTTCGACCCAGTTCCAAAACTAGTTGCGCTTTCCATACCCTTTCAAGATGCAATCTTATCAGGTCAGCACGGTACATTGTGCTGATTTTTTTTTCTGTCCGGCCTCGGTAACTTATGCATGGACAAGGGGGGTGCTAGTGTACCGATGCTTATAGATGGGTCATCAGAGTTGGATGGCAAAGATACCATAATAGTAACTTTTATGCAATTGGCTCCAGGAAGAACGTCCAGGCTTACCCAGGTAGTGTTTCTAGGATTCTGGTTGACATCAAGGGGTCCTATCTCCTGGAAATTACCAAATCCTGTAGACGATCCTCCAGGGCCACCCTAAGAGGATGATAGAAAGATAGGTCATCATCAAAATTATTAATAGATGGTTGGATTCAATGGATGGATGGATGGATGGATGGCTGGCTGGCTGGATGAATGCGTTGGTGGGTGGATGGATGGATGGATGGATGGATGGATGGAAGGAAGGAAGGATAGATGAATGGCTAGATGGATGGATGGCTAGATGGATGGATGGATGGATGGATGGATGGATGGATGGATGGATGGATGGGTGGGTGGGTGGATGGATGGCTAGATGGATGGATAGGTGGGTGGGTGGATGGATGGATGGATGGATGGATGGATGGATGGATGGATGGGTGGGTGGATGGATGGATGGATGGATGGATGGATGGATGGATGGATGGGTGGATGCATGGATGGATGGATGGATGGATGGATGGATGGATGGATGGATGGATGGATGGATGGATGGATGGATGGATGGGTGGATGCATGGATGGATGGATGGATGGATGGATGGATGGATGGATGGATGGATGGATGGATGGATGGATGGATGGATGGATGGATGGATGGATGGATGGATGGATGGATGGATGGATGGATGGATGGATGGATGGATGGATGGATGGATGGATGGATGGATGGATGGATGGATGGATGGTGGATGGATGGAAGGATGGATGGTGGATGGATGGAAGGAAGGATGGATTGATGGATGGGTGGGCGATGGATGGATTGATGGATGGATGGGTGATGGATGGATGGATGGATGGATGGGTGATGGATGGATGGATGGATGGATGGATGGGTGATGGATGGATGGATGGATGGGTGGGTGGGTGGATGGATCAATGGATGAATAAAAGAAAGAATGACTATAAAAAAAATAATAATAGCAACAAGAATAATCAACTAGGGGCTTATTTTCATTATTATACTTTGTACAAAATTATGTTATTATGCAATCTTGAACACATAGGCCTACTGGTAGAAAATAAATGTTTAATGTAAATATGTTTATATAAGGAGAGAGGAAGATGTATCTTTAGATAAATGCCTTTCCAAAGCATCTCACCTGTAGCCAGAGAACCAATGGTGTGTCAGAGTTGAAAGGTTGTTGGGTTGAATAGTAGAGCCACCAGAACATGTTTGCATTGGGTCGGACACTAACGTAACCCCAGTCCTGCTTCGGTTCCTTGTAACCATGCTTGCAATCACCGATACAATTATTAGATGGGGCAGCTACAAGAAAAAGTGTTATCAAATTTTTAAAAAGTCAAGTCCATCCCCCAAAATGTTGATTTACTTAAAAAGAGAAAAATCAAGCTAGCATAATGCTGAAAATTTTATTACAATTGGATGTAAAATAAGAAAGTTATGACATTTTAGATTTTTGCTTATTTTTCACAAAATAGTGATATGCACAACTCAGTGAAATGCAAATAGACAGTCGATGATGTCTCTCACTCACTATTTTTTTTTTTTAATCAAACGAAAATTAAAAATTTCATTACTTTCTTATTCTACATCCGATTTTGATGAAATTATCAGTGTTATGCTTGTTGGATTATTCTCTTTCTATTCAAATCAACTTTTTGATGGGGTGGACTTGTCCTTTAAAGGTATACAAATTATTAAAATAAGTTGTTCATATATGATAATACCGCAATACTAAAGCATTATTGTGGAAATGCACATCAGAAGCAGTTCAACAAAGAGCCGCTAGATTCAGCTGTAAAGATCACAGGAAAACCAGTAGTGTTTCCCAGATGCTGAAGTCACTTGAATGAAAATCTCTCGAAGAAAGAAAAGCTATCTCAAGATTTACACTTCAATATAAATCTGTAAATCACAGTGCTTCAATCAATGTAGATCGACACCTAACAATTCCCCCTTATAATTCTGTGAAGACACGGAAATCATCAGCAATGTCTTTCTCCCGACCAACAACCAAAACAGGACTGTTTTGAATACTCTTTCCTTCCCAGGACTATGGCAGAATGGAATCTACTACCAGTAGACTTTATACATAAAGCTAAATCGGTTGATAGTTTTAAGACAAGGTTAAGCAAAATTCAATTGTCTACTTTTGTCCGGGGGGCACATCAATAATTCAAATTCATCACTAGCCACACACGCCTGCATGCAGCAATTATATTCCAATTGAGGAGTTTGACTACAGTACCAGGAAGAAGAAGTGAAAACTCCCTCCCCCCAAAAAAAATAAAACAACAACACTGGTTTTAGGGAATAAGAGTTTAGATCCAGATTTAACTTTAGTAATAGTGATCGATGTGTGCTGAGCTGATTAGGTTCCAATTATGACTAGATGCCTTTATTTTGATGCATAATTTCAACAGGCAAAATAACCTAAAAATCTACTGACAAAAATATACACAGCCAAGGCATTAGTATATTTTTAACATTTTTTTTTCCTTTTAATTCTCCTCGTACACAGATGGCTCGCTATCGTGCAGCCACCATTAGGGGGTTAACAATGCAAAATCCCCCCGATGAGGCTCATCGATTTTTGTCTTTATTTCATAAAAATGTATAAAAAAGAACTGTACCAAAATAAAGATTATTATTCCGTTTTGGCCTGAAATGCACCAAAACAGGGAAAAATAAACTTAAAAGGGGAAAAAACAGTGACTTACTTCTGCAGTCCCGAACTTAATACATAAACATATGGCCATCGAGTCCCTGTACTGATCGAGCTACAACTTTGGTCTCTGTATTTGGTGAGTGGAGCCAACGGAGTTCAGCAGAACAACCAACATAACAGAGACCGAAGCTTTTGGTCTAATACCTTGCACTAGTGTGAGTGCCAAGGCACAGGGGAGTAGAATCATTGAGACGGATGAAAATGGCACAGAACTGGAAGCCTGACTGCTGGGATCCACAGCACTCTTCCAGAATCTCGGGTAATCTCGTGATGTTGGATGAATTGTATATTTTCCCCCCATAAAATCCCACCTTTGTCATTCGGAATATCAGATAGAGTTCACGGTCTCGAAGTTCGGGTAGGTGGAGCGTAGTGTAGCGGTAGTGAAGTGGAGTGGAGCCTACACGAACTTCGCTCGAGGTAGGGTAAAGGTACTAAAGGTAAATAAATTTTAATGTGGCTTGACTTGGGTTGGAAATTGGTCGGTGTCTTGGCTCTTGCCTTGCCCCTGGCCTTGGCGTTGGGTTGTGGTGTGTGTAGAATCTACTACTAGACGGGAATAACTGTCGTTTCTGGGGATTTATTTAATGTAAACCAACGTAGTTCAGCAGAACAACCGAATGAAGCACCCATGTTGGTCTCAGCAACCTTGTTCATTGAACGAGTGTCTCGTACAAGCATACAGGGACCTGGGAACGATTTTTTCAGTGGGGGTGTTGAAATCTCTCCTGAAAGGTGGGGGGGGGGACACAATTGAGTGTTCCATTGTTCTTTTATACACACACACACCTCTAGGGGTACCACATGGCACAAACACACACCCACACATACATACATATATGACAGTCACTTCTTAGCTTTATTCTTATAAAAGAACATAGATATATAATTAGATAATTCGAGCGTGAAGCGCGAGCTATTCTTTTTTTTTTTGGGGGGGGGTAATTTAATGTATTTTGTCCTGAAAATTGAACATTTTGAGCAATGTTTGTGGTCCTGAACAATATGCGTGTAACAAATGATAACTGCGAGTGCGATCAGCGAGAGCAGATATTTCTCATATACGCTCTGGCCTGATTGAAAGGGATGTGTTTTTAGGACTGTTTGCAGTTACCCATGAAGACGATAAATATATGAACAATCAAATAATGCGAGGGCGAAGCGCGAGCTGAAAAATTTGACATTCCGACCTAAATACTGGAAATTCTAAGCACTTTTCTAATCATGAACAGGATAGGTATATAGCTATTCCATTGATGCAAGCGCAAAGCGCGAGCGGAAACAAAATTGAGATTTCAGACCTAAAAATGGGACATTCTATTCATGTTTTGTAAATCAAGAAAATGATGGGTAATTGGATATCTTCCTACATTAAAAATGTGAGCGCAAAGCGCAAATCGCAAGCAGAAAATGTTGTTATTGTGATCTGAAACTTTAAAATTTAAGCACGTTTAAAGGGGTACTCCATACCGAATGTAATATGGTTTAAACAGATAAAGAAAAATCAGACAAACAAGAGAATAAAGATTTGATCAAAATCAGACAAGGAATATCAAAGTTTTTGCATTTTAAAGATTAGCATTATTCCGGTGAAACGGTTTTAGGCATGTCTTCATTAATATTCAATGAGCAAAACTGATGATGTCATATCCCCATGACTTGTTCTTTTGTATTCTATTAGTATTATATAAAATTAGGTTTATTCAATATTTTCCCTTCAAAAACCAAAACAGTACAATTGACAACTGATTTGGTCCATTAGATATTCTTTGCTGCAACTTATTTCATTATAAGGAAGACATATCATTCACACTGGTAATAAAAAAGTGAAACAATTTGATTCCATGTAATAGCATAAGAAAAAGGATAGTGGGGATGTGACATTATCAACCCACCTATTATATATTCATGACGACATGCATATCGCCATTTTCACAAAATATTGCTAAACTTTAAAATCATATAACTTAACTGTTTGTTATCAGATTTTGATTTAAAAAAATTATTTCGATAAAATGTATATGATATGAATATTTCAAGCCCAGAGTACCCCCCCCCCCGCAAAAAAAAAGCTTCGTAAACATGCGTGCGCGTGTTTAGATTCAGACCTAGGTATCTGGGCATTTTCAATACATTTTTTTATTATAAAAATGAAATAATACGAGCACGAAGCACAAGCAGAAAATATTTGATATTCTGATCTGAGAAAGGGTGAATTTAAACACTATTTCAAGTATCGGAAAATTCTGAAGTGAGGGGGGGGGGGGTTCTACAAAACGTCACTCATTTTCATTACATTTCTGTCATTTATCATACCTACCACCACTCATCCTACGAACGAGGTTATAATATATGCCTACCACTAGCTTTCCAGGAGGTGATGCCTATGGAATATAACACATGCAGCACCCCCAAATTTTTTGGGTGCTTCAGCACCCCTGCTTCCCAGGGCCATGGGCAGGGCGAAAATAAGACTGTGATGAGTGTGAAATTTGATTTCTATTGTCTGACTTGATATTGTTTATACAAAACACGGGCGGTCAGGCGCACGCACACTTGATTCGACATAAAACTTGGAAGTTTCAAGTACAACCACACCCATGTCCCTCCCTGCTATCGAGTAGTGTGTATGGTTATCACGTATCACGCGCGACCACGTCTGTATCGGAGTGCCGGAGCTTGATTGAGTCGCGTTAGGAGGAATAAATGTTATTAGAATATGTGAAAGATACTAGTAAATAATTTGTGATTGTCGGATGTGATAATTATGTACATTATAACATATTTAAAAAATACAGGGGGTAACCTGATCTCGTGGGGGTGCTGCCTTTGGAAAATAATACACGCAGCACCCCCCAGAAAAATTTCTGGGGGTGCTTCAGCACCCCCGCTTCCCAGGACAGTCCATGAATCACACAACCACAGTAATTTTGACTTACCATTCACTAATTGAATCAGCAAAACTATGATGACGACCATGCTAGGCCTAGGTAAAAGTAGATTCATTTTGACGGGTTATCAGAGAATACAATCGATGGATACTATCGAAACGTTACAGGACAAGATGAAACTGATTGATTGTTACGATGTGCATGAATTATCACAAATCTTCCGGCTTGAATTGACTGCATCAGCGCACAACTGCCGCTCTGCCTCTGCATGCATCATGTGTTAAAATTGCCGATCAGGTGACCGCTCTTCGAGTCATATGACCACAACAATATAGCCACGCCCCCATACAATCAACTTGCCCCAATGCCATGAACATGATTTCGATGAAATCACTTCTTTCCGATTGCTTGTTGGGCATCACTAGCGTACCTACGGGGGGGGGGGGGGGGGACAGAGGGGGCAGACTGCACCCCCTGACGAGTCACAACCCATGCAAGGGACATATCCCTGCCCCCCCTGACGAGTCTTGAAGACCTTTTTTTTTTTTTTTGCTTGTCAAATTTTTTGGCGGACGAATTTGCCCCCCCCCCTGTGAAAAATCCTTGGTACGCCACTGTTGGGCATTATTACTAGGGTATTTTATTACATTTACTTGTAGTTACAATATTGGATGATAAGTTACACGTAGCCTATATAGGCCTACTATGTCGTTTATAGGCCATACACAATCACAATGGTATAGGGCCTAGTAGGCCTATCATAAAAATACAAATATGTAGGCCGAGGGGGCCTACCTAATGCATTTTTCAAGATCGTAATTTCGTCGGATTTCCAATTATCTGACTGACAGGACTGCTAGAACTTTAGCTTTCCTCAACCTTATGAAAGAAATTAAAATTCAGTTCTATGTAGAAAACACGATCTTAAAATGATAATAATGTATTGATACAGATGCGTAATATATTGATTTAGAAACATTTTTGGTCACTATTATGGTTGGAGAAGATACATTGTGTTCTTAATGGTCAAAATGATGGTAGGCATAAATTGCTTTGTCGATTGAGAATTCAGTAAACTGCTCAAGGCTTAATGACCAATTTAATTCAACTCTTGTGAAATATGATGAATTTAGGATCGGACATGTGTATTATGGGGAAAAATCATTGAACTCAAAGTTTCATTTTAAAAATATTATTTTTATAGGCCTAAAGTCGAGAGTACATAACCTCCTAATCTCGTTTTGGTGACCGATGTCAGGCGCCTACCATGATTGATGAAGGAATGCCCCAAATTACTTTTAAAGAAAAGTTACTAAGAATGTTTGATTTATATCTAACCTGATCCAGGAAGAAATATTTCAACTATATTATATTCAAATGGGATGTTATATCTATTGTAGAATGAATTTATATTCAGCCATTATTTAATTTTTTTTTATTCGTTTCCATTTTTTCAACATTTATTTATTTTTGTTTTCAACATAGTCTCATTCGTTTGTATTTTCAACATGATAATCTAACACTTACCGTTTTAGAATTATTAGTATTTGAGAAAAATGACATAGCACGCAATGATGACGCCTGTTGAGGCCGATACATAATGAATCAATGACGTGGCACATTATACATTTAGAATGTTTATTATTTATTATTGGAGTCTTTGAGAGGAGGAGAAGGTGTGTCAATCAGAGGAACACTAGCGTATAGATGGGATCGAGCTTTGCACAAGGACCCCCAAAATGTTATCGACAAAGAAAGAGGGAGAAAGTGCGGAAAGAAAAGGAATGGGGATAAAAAGTAATATTATTTTCTGAATAATATGTCAAAATCTATTACAAATTTGAATTTTAGTACTAAACAAATCAAAATTTTGCTTGCTTGCTTCGCTCGCTGACGGCTTTTTTTTGTTGTTGAAATTCTGTCCTATACGTCATGTCTGGCCCCATTTAATTTGTGGCTCATTAGACTTCTGCTGATGAATATGACAAAAATCCGAAACATGTCCCTATACCCGTCATCATGCTTTCGTGTGCCCTAAGATAATTTTAAAATGCCGTTTAGATTCCGTCTGCACAACACTCATAATATATAACATATATATATATATTCGGTAGATATTCCACGTGCTGGAGTAATATTAAGAGAAACAAGGTTGAAACTTTCATACTTTAATCCAACAAAATTTATTGAAGTCCATAAATTTTCGACGAGTACATACCGTCTTTATCAAGTGAATATATATATATATATATAAATATATATACAAAAATACGCATTAACTGCGGAATCGTTTTATTTTATATCATGTATGTATGTATGTGTATGTACGAATACCGGTATATGAATGTGAATACGATCCTTTTGTATATGCTTCCGCTGCCCCTGCAGTAAAATTTATCATGTTAAGTATTTCAGGTACTAATTTTAGCATATTTTCCCGTTTCTCCATGCAAAACGATTGTAATAATTAAAACATAAATTTATGTGGTTATACTGGTTGACCATGACTCCGAGGTATTAGACCTTCAATTCAAATCAAAATTACAAATGCGTTTTTAAAATTTAAGAATGACAAAGAATTTCGGCAATGGCCAGAAAGAACAGAATAACATCAATTCATGAACATACCTCTAATGTTTAAAAATAAAATGCTACGTCATTATTATGAAACGACTTCTTGCTTGTTTGACTATGACAGGAAACCTTGCTGTGTGTTTTCTGAACAACGAACGTCCGAACCCATACCAACTCCAATTTGAATTTACCCCTATATTTAAAACCACTTTCTTTCAAGCGAGGAACACTAGTACTACGTCTTCCTTTTGTCCCCCTCTCACCCTGGGAAGGGAGACAATTATAAGAAGCAAAAATGTAAATAAAATCAGTGTACACGACTCGTCAACAAAGGCTTTTGTAATGACAACCATGCATGCATCTTACGTAATGACTCTCTCTTGGCGGGTCAGTAGACGAAGCTACATCCACTATACACGTAGGATAGTTTTTAATAACCACCATTCCACAACATTATTCAATTGCTATGTCTACGTCATAATGGCCCTATAACCGGGATATATTAATGTTCTGCTGCTTCAGAAGATGTGATTGTATCACGCGATGCTGTTAGATGACTTTTTATCAGATAAAGTGCAGTTGTGAACATTCGTCACCTTTCTAGATTTCGAAACGACCTGAGTTTGCAACATCGCTTCTGAATTCCACATCTCCACGTATGCCCTTGGGGTTGGTAATTTTAGCTTATTAAACTAGTGAATGGTACCAAACTGGACACCTAATTATTTATCAACGTGGTCCAGTTCAAGCCGATAGATGGATTCATTTTTATATCGATGACAATTTCAATTGCTGAGTGATATAGATGGAAATAATTCATAAAGGAATTCGTTTGTAGTCGCCTTCATTGATCAAGAAAAAAACCACTCAATCTACCTTCGGAGCTGGAAATATCTCAGACGTTGATCTTGACGAATGGTACGTATTCCTCACTATGAAAGTATTTTGTCAAACATTTATTTATTTTTCCATTTATGCCTATTACATCATAGATGCAATTTATTACATTGTCTTCATAAAGTTATCTTTATTTCTGTAATGGGATGTGCGAATGTCCTTGTAATTTGGGTGACGTTAATGGTTACACTGGCATCATTCAGTCACGATAGGCAACACTTCGTTCACTAACAAAACCTACAAAAAGACAGTTGTCATATTTAACATTATGTTCAATGTTAAAGAAAACTGAGCACTAGCGTACCTACGGGGGGGGGGCACTCTGCCCCCCCTGACGAGTCACAACCCATGCAAAAACGTATCTTTGCCCCCCCCTGACGGGCTTGAAAAACATTTTTTGCCCCCCCCCCTGACGAGCTTTAAGACCTTCAATGCCCCCCTGACGAGCTTGAAGACCTTTTTTTTTTTTTTTTTTTTTTTTTTTTTTTTTTTTTTTTTTTGCTTGTCAAATTTTTTGGCGGACGGTTTTGCCCCCCCTGTGGAAAATCCTAGGTACGCCACTGAAACTGAGTCCTATCTTAGCATATAAATTGTTGGTATAAACTGTAGTCGTTTGTGTTGTCTTTAACATCGAATTATTGAGTCATGTGTAAGACACACATTTCGTAAGAAATGTAAGGAATTTAATAAAAACCGATGAATCTACTTTTTTAATATTAAATGAATTTGTTAGAAACAGTCACATCTGAACGTCGCTCCTCTAAATTTGGATAACCGATTCGTATGATGGTTTCAATAATATAACTTATTTAATTTGATTCATTTTTTTTGTTTCATCTCCAGAATACCCTTCGCCGCAGCCTCTGTGAAATTGAGTTCGGATAAAAGGAGTTCATACAGATCGTCATGGGACAACTCAGTCCGGACCTTCCCTAATTGATAAATGATTGCTCTGGTCCAACAAGAAATCAATATCTTTCTTATAAAAAATCGATTAAATTGCTTCGATGGAAAAGGTTGTATCATTTAGAAAACGTGGTTCATCCATTTTCCAGTCTATAGCAGCGTGACTACAAAGAACTGATAAAGCATTGTTTTGAAAGGGCACCTGTAATGTTAAATCGGCGCCATGGAAATCATGAATCTAAAATCCCTGAGGCGAACATTTTATATCCTGTTCACTGTCATGGGGCTCTTTCTTGTGCTTTCTTGCTTCGTCTCGACTGAAGATTACTTCGCGAAAAAGACACGGTTAGTTCAGAGCACGTACGACAAAACGACGCATAACCTGATGACGGCAACGAAAACGACGCGTCAGTCAGTGACGTTGCAGAGAACAACCGGAAGTCGTAATGAAAGTGATGGTCGCTTTACTTCTGGTCGATCGACTACGGATCTTGCTTATCGTGCAGTAACCACGATGAACCGCAACATCCTGGCGACTACTCGAAAGTCAATCTCGAGAAATAGGACTAGGGATCGAGAAGGGGAAATATACGGTAAAGGAAATCTAAATACAACTGGAGGCCAAGACGGCTTGCGTAGCAAGGAAAGATTTATGCGAAATCCCAGAGTAAGGCCCTTAAGAATTAGTTCAAAGAGAGAAATACTACCAAAGAAAAACACAGACACCAAAGATGTTGCGAAATATCATGATCAAAACTTCACTGAAAACAGACAGCTCTTTCTGCGAAAACCAAAACTCAGGCCAGTACAATTAACAGGTAATTCATCGTCAAAGATTGATACAAACGTGGAAGATTCGGATAAATATCGAAACTTTACCGAGAGTAGGAACTTAACCAGCTTAATTACCTCCAGTGCAACTTATTCATCTGAAGCATCTGCTGCTGAGGAATACGCAGAAGACAACAACAAGGTTTTGTTGAGACCCGTGGAAACACGGGAAAGACCGGTAGCTCATAAGAATACTTTCCTATCAAAGAAATACAAAAACACTGATCTGATTGAACAGTTCAAGCAGCACTTTATCGACGGTAACACTAAAGATGCCGAGGAGATTCTTGAGAAGAAACCTTGGAAGGTATTAGCCAAAGTGTTTCCTGGTGTCAAACGGCGCGACAGTAAGGATAGGGACGCCAGTCGCAGGTATTTCGAGGAAGTGTCGAAACGAACATTGCGATTTGCAAGAGGTTTTGGGGATCCTGATAGGAGTGTTCTCAGGAAGATTAAGTGGCGGCCACATTTAGACAACCATAGCTACAACTATCTCATCACTCCGCATACAAACTGCCTTGATTACAAAGGCGACTATGCAGATGTGACATTGTTTGTCTTCATCTTGACAAGCCCTACTCATTATTCGAATCGCAGAGTCATTCGTCGTACATGGATGGCGCAAGCAAAGAGAGAACACCTCGACATGAAGATGATATTTCTCCTTGGTGCTACCGATGACAAGGTCGTTCAGCATTACATCGACGACGAGGCGGAACAGAACAGGGACATCCTTCAAGAGAACTTCCAGGATTCGTACGTCAACCTCACGCTCAAGACAATCATGGGACTGAAGTGGAGCACGCAGACGTGCCCCAAAGCCAAGTTCGTCATGAAGGTCGATGACGACGTAGCCGTGAACGTCGTCGACCTCATGGCCTACCTGAAAACAGTCAACGCCTCCGACGCCCTCATCGGTGGGATCCTCACAAAAGGTGCAGCACCTTACCGCAATTCCCGAAAGAAATGGTATGTACCAGAAGACGTGTACCCAGAACCGACCTATCCACCTTATCCTCAAGGGAAGAGCTACATCATGACGATGGACGTTGCAATGAAACTATTCAGAACTTCCAAAGAAATTGATATATTCCCATGGGAGGATGTTTTCATTGGGATATGTCTGCAGAAGATCGGGGTGCAACCGTCAGAGATTCCTGGTTTCGATGGGGCTG
This sequence comes from Lytechinus pictus, assembly GCF_037042905.1. NCBI lineage: Eukaryota > Metazoa > Echinodermata > Echinoidea > Temnopleuroida > Toxopneustidae > Lytechinus > Lytechinus pictus. The sequence goes on along the minus strand of NC_087256.1, from coordinate 30,467,935 downwards.
GGGCTATATTTAGTCCTCAAAGAAAAATATGGAGGGACGAGGGAGCATTGAAAATCCTCCAGGGGATGCTCATAGTCTATGATTTGCGGGACTCTCAGATCGAATTAATTTCTCATGTATGGCGTTACAAGACATGGCCGAGTGAACACTGAATTTGAATTGCAGGTCGCAGAGTGATCTTTGCATGAGTGCAATAATTTTAAAAATGTAGAAGACATCAAAGAACACATAAGAAGCGTTGAAAGATTGAAAATGCCCGTCAAATGACAAATACAACGGGGGGGGGGGGGCTTTGTCAAAAATTGCCGAACCGGAACAGCAGTTTCGTCCTAAGTTCAGAGCTGTCGAAAAATTGCAAATTTGTCGTTTGTCCAAAGACCACGACGATTCACCGATTTTCGACAAAGACTTATTAGTTCTTCTTTGTCATGCAGGGCATTTGGTAATGCATTTTCTATGTTCTTGAATCCGTCGTGCGACGTGGAGCGAAAATTTCCTAATGTGTCACTCTCAACGCAATTCTGTTGTGAAATTTTCATCCCGACCCATATGTTGTTTGCTTAAATTGTTGATTTGTTCGTTGATTTGTTTGTTCATTACTGATTTATTGATCTATTCATCTGTTTCCCCCAAACTAACTTAAATATTTAGTTATCAATATTGATTTATTTGATCTTATGTAGGCCGAATTCCTTTAATTTTAAACATTCAGACAAGTGGATTGTGCAATAGACCACTCTGTTCTCCCCCCTCACTCTCTCTCTGAATGTCTTATATTTCCACTTAATATGTTAATATTAAACAAGTTAAAATGGACAATTTTTTTCATGACCGTAATCAGGGGGGAAATTGCCGAAAGAAAATCATTTTAATGTTTTGTTAATACATAATGGAACTTATGTATAAGTTTCTTCCCGATCCCCATGTGGTCACAAGGAGTAATTCTGCAGGGGTGGGGTAGAAGGAAGCATGCCGACTAAATTCTCTTTTCACTTTTGGTATTCATTTTCTCTTTCTCTATCCCCGAAAGCAAATTTTGTGAAATTTTTATGACAATCATCTTGAGTTTTTAATCCAAATTTCGATCCTATATGCATTTTTCAAGATTAAGTTTCTATTTTGATGTACACGCGAATGGTGAAAATGATGCGGCTTGCATTAAATACTCCGTTTATTAGGTCAATAGGCACTATGACATCCCTATTGAGACAATTACTTTAGGTCAATCCTATTCTACAAGTGGCTAAGTCTGCTGTATTTTTATCATTATTTGAGTAGTCACAATATACAAGTCTATTACTTTTCTTTCTTAAAATGCAATTCAAAAATGCCAAAACACTACTTTGACAGAAAAAGAGAATTTCTTATATTCCATAGTTCGACACCAAGTCTTATGTTGCCAAGTGAAGATTCTAGAAAAAGTCGAATACCTATTTATGAGGATTAACTGTGTATACAGTAGGATGAAATTGAGCAATTTGTCGTTGAAATATTAATACTTACATTAAATGGGCCATGATGACTTTGATAAGTTGAATTGATAAATATTTGCATGTATATTTCCATACTTGCATAAGTCGATTCATGATTTATGCTAATATTGATTGGTGCTTAAATCGCCTTATGGGCAGATTTAAGTTTTATTCTGTAATACTGATTGGACAGAGATTTGCTGAATGATTTTTTTGAAAACTTAACATGGTAATTGCGTTAAATTGCATCATATGACAAATATACATAAGTTAGATAAGTTTAAGACTTCTAAAAAAGACCACAAAAAATGAAAGTAATTGTTTGATTTGGAATAAACTCGGTGGCCAGTCTTCACTTATTTTATAATTTTACTTCTTAATTTGCACGTGTTTCAGATAAGAGCACAGAGACATGTTTAGCTAATTGTGTTATACACAAAAAACACAACTGATTGCTATTATGATTATTTAGTTGGAACAGTTTTCATGTACTGACTATGATTACAATGTAATTTTCCAAGATATCCACGATCTACATGATATACTGTTGTATTTTCTGTTGAATAGAATCCTTTTCTTCTTTTTTCTGTATTGAATTAAGTATACCGTCAGTCGAGCTATTCCAATATTTTCAAGAAATCAATCATTATGTGCAATGAAAAACAATTTCTTATTCAGAGGTTCAGTAAGTTCATTATCCAGATTTGTTTAATAGAATATTAGATGGTATGTTTATACCTCCCATCAATATGATTGATTGATTGATTTTATTCGTCAAGAATATCACAGGAGATTACAATGAAATTGAGGAAATACCTTGACAGGATAGCCCATGAAAGCCGAAAGGCTTATTTCCAATGGGGTCCTATAGTTAGTATAAAACATTAACATATTGTAACAAAAAGTATAAACTACGACAAGTACTGGAATATTGGGGAAAAAAATAAAATACATACAAACATATCCATCAGTCATATAATTTGCAAACATCTGAAGCAAACAATAATCTTCCTAATATGTGAAACAAGATTATATTTTAACATACCCTAATGTATACATTATCTACAATACTAGAAACCAACTGTACAAAATGTGTTATTTTACTGGTAATGCTGTTCTCGGGCAGCTTCCAGTTTTAGGTGATTTTTTAATGCACTCTTAAATTGACAAAAGAATTTAAGAGCATTCCAAGATTGGATGCCATTAAAATAAAAAGTGTTTCCAATATGTCCTTCACGTTTTGGTAATACGAAATTAAAATTACTATTTCGAGTATCGTACCTATGGATATTTGATACCCGGGTGAAATTATTTGCTATATAATGATCTAATTTATCCGAATATAATATTTTATGCACGTGGTGTAATACTAATTGTTGTGACCTGTGATCTACATGAAGCAATCCTGCCTTTTCAAGTTCATTATATCCGACATGTGCTCTTGGTCCTAAAACATTTATATATTTCACAATTTTATTTTGAATTATTCTTAGCTTTTTCTTATCCGTAACACCCAGACTACCGTACCAAACCGCATTAGCATAGTCGAATAAACATTGTATTAACGCAAAGCATAAAATACGTCTAGACTTCATATTCAAACAGGTTTGATATCTATACAAAAATTTCAAGCGTGAATTAGCCTTTTTGGCGATTGAGTCTACCAAACCCGTCCATGATAGGTTACTTGTTAAATTAATTCCCAAATATCTTACTGAATCTTTTCTTTCAATTACCTGATTATTATATGAAACCTTGAAATCGTGTGTATATCTTAACTTTCGTTTAGAACAAAATAAAATGCTTTCCGTTTTCCCAACGTGTAAACTAAGCTTGTTGTCAGACATCCATTCGATGCAATTAGCCAAATCAGCACTAAGTTTTTATCAATTATCTTGGGATTTGTATCCGAATATAGCAAGACACTATCATCAGCATATAAAATTAATTTAGATTCGTTAATACAAGTACACATATCATTGATGTAAGACATAAAAAGAATGGGGCCTAAAATGCTTCCTTGAGGGACTCCGCATTTAATAGGCAGTGAATCAGAAAGAACCGTCTGCATGGTAACTACCTGATGACGGTTAGATAAATATGATCTAAACCATGTCACACATGCAGAGTCTAAACCCATCACTTCTAATTTCTTTAAAAGTATGCTATGATTTACAGTATCAAAGGCTTTTTGTAAGTCTAGGAGAACCATTCCAACCATGCGCCCATGTGAAATTTCATTCCTGATAAAATCTGTTAAATGTATTAAACAAGTTTCAGTGGAATATCCGTTACGAAAGCCGGACTGAAATTTATATATTAGGTTGGTTTCTTGGAAGTATTTCTCCACTTGAGCATGAACAGATTTTTCCAAAATCTTCGACACTACACTTAATACACTTATTGGCCTATAATTACTAACGTCAGTTTTATCTTTCTTTTTATGTAGCGGGGTAACTTTTGCAAATTTCATATCATCAGGAAAGGTAGAAGACATAAGAGATAAATTAATAACATAATTCAAAGGTTTGTACAAATTTCTTGCCCCATCTTTTAAAAATCTTGCAGGTATCATATCTAAACCAGTACTTTTTGATATTTTCAACCTATTTAGTTACTTTTTGGATAATCATGTGGTTGTTATTACTTTAAATTGTATTGTTTGCTATCCTTTGATACATACCATTATCATACAGCTCACCACATATAATATGGATTTTTGTGTGTATTAATTGCTGGATTGCGTATTTTAGATATTCACTTGTATATATGATGTCATCCTGTTCACTATGTAAAAATGACTTTGATGTTGAGTTGAAATTATATAAATCAAACTTGAAAATTAAATTGATAGCAGTATGTTTGAGTACCACAGGGCACATTACTAGGTCCCTGCCTCTTTTACCATAATCCAAACCCCCACGGTTTATCTGTGCGCGTGGTTGCAGCTTCACCTAAAAAGGGCGACCTATTCACTGTGTCAGTCTGTTGCTAAATAATCTCATGAAGCCATTTATCCAAAGTGTTTATAATGAATAAATATTCATACTTATGTCCCATTAATCATCATCCATTCTTATCTAACACGAAACTCTGCTAACTTTCGTTATATTCGTATCATTTACTGCTGCAATAAAGATAAGTCTCTTTCATTGCACTTTAGTCTGGTTTGCTTTCCCGTTTCCTTTCGTGGCCGCCAGTTCCAAGCTCCAAGCTTAAGATGGCGGTCTCCCACATATCATATGCATGTCGTTATATATTATTTTATTCTGCTCATGTTTCAATAATTAAATTTTTTTTTCAAGTATTTTTACATCTTAAATAGAGTATGCATGTATGCATATGTTAACCATTTTGTTTTCTGTTATGTTACGTTGAAAAATGATTATACTTTGTTATTGTGGAAATAAATACTTTGGAATGTGGAAATAAAAAAATCTAATCAAATATAAGGTATTGGATGTAGTCATGCAATAGTTCAGTCGAATTTAGAATTGGTAATCGTGTTGTTTATCTTTTTTATAAGTTATCAAACACATTATTATTCCACTTTAAGAGCTGAATATTGAACACACCGCCATTATTCGAACATATACGACGATTTCAATAACAAAAAAAGAGTTTGCCGCACTTTTTATCATATCATGGTTGTCTGATATCTCACTATATTTATGGCACTTATTTTACAACACACACTTTCTTTCGGTCTCTCTCTCTCTCTCTCTCTCTCTCGTTCCATTTCCCTTCTTTGTCTTCCCTTAGTTGTTCGGCTGATCCAAAACTCGTGTCACATTCTCCAAACCATCCATTCACCCATCTCGGCTCGAGACGGATTTGGAGAACGTTTTAAAACGATTCATAATATCGTTTTCACATTGACATTTCTGAAGGAGTAAAATATCTCCAGTACAATTTGAGAAAGAATAAGATATATGTAGATCGTGGAGCATATAGGCCTAACAGTCCACGTGTCCTTTTGGAATCAGTACACTGTATTATCATTTTGTATTGACTTAAGACATCGCACCTGGTATTATTCCCGTGCGTCAGGGTTCAGGGTTCATAAAGAAGAAATGATTAAGAAATTGAGTGTAGCAGAATAGACACAAATACTACAGTTTTTTTTTAAATAAAACAAAAGCCAATCGCATATCGGCACATGGAAGGAGAGGTGTGGGACACGTCATTGAAATAGTAACTGGAAGATGAAGAAGTTGGCTTTTCAGTTGAGAAAACGAGCTAGTCAAAATAAGATTGTCTAATCCTCGTGTGACGAAATTGGTCTTTTACTGCGATCAGGACCCACGTGTGTCTAACGTGTCTTCCTTATTTGATTACGCAATAGACCATTATAAGATTCTTGTGGTCGATCTTGACTTTGTTTTTCGTGGTCGTTGTTGAGATCACCATGTTATTTTGCGCATTATTACTTATCTTCGTGCTCGATGTCGGGAGCGCACATGGACTGGTGAAGCTTCATGAGGCCGTCGACCCGGTGGAGGATGGCAACCAGTATATAATCGCCTTGGAGGTAAGAACAAAGTTTGACCTCAAATTCAGTCAATTCCTTTTTTTTTCATAATTTCTATAAAGAGATCAAAATACAAACGGAATCTACATTACAAGTATGGAAATACAAGTCGTCGATATTTACACAATAGAAAGAACTTGAGTAGAGTATGAGGGAACTATCAAAGTTTAAGGGCCTATCACAGGCTAGTGCCCGAAATTATTGCTGTACAATTACTGAGCTGTATATTAGAAGAAACAAATGCCACCATCAAAATAGGTAAGGTAAAACAAACAACCCGATAGTTGACTATTTATCAGTATATAGATATCTATTATAAAGTCGGCATATTTTCAATATTATTTGGTTTATTATTCCAACATTTTGTTCCAGATCATACTTCGCAATCACTATTTACAAGCATTTCATTCGGCATACATCAAAAAGACTTAATTGAAACATACATTTACCCTTGAAATTGCAGTCTCCGACCCGCTTCCTCTTTTATTATGTCTTTAAATCCACTTCATTCTCCCTCTCTGCCCAGAAGGAAAAACCAGTAAGACCAGTAAATTTTTTTACTGGTTTCCAGTAGAATTTTACTGGTTTCCAGTATATTTTTACTGGGCCAGTTGATTTTTAACTGGACCAGTAAAAATCAACTGGAGACCAGTTCCAACAATTGCATTCCAGTTGAAGCAATTAGTAATACCAGTTAAATTGTTTTTCATCAAACTGGTGTTTCTGGTCCAATAAATAATGACTTTATTTCAAGTCAGATCATTTGACGAATTATTGAAAATGAATCTTGCAATTCAGAGAAAGTTATTATCGTTATCATTGTTATCATCATTCTTCTTATAATTATAATAATTATTATCATTATGATTATGATCATTGTTGTTATCATTCTTATAACTGTTATCATTGTTATTGATATTGTAATTAGTATTATTAATATTATCATAATTGTCAAGTATTAAAGGGGAATCCAGCCTTTGCTATAAAATGTTGTGTTGGGAAGGAGAAAAATAAATTAAACAGAATGGCGAAAGTTTGAAAGAAATCGGACAAGGAATAAGAAAGTTATAGCTGCTTTTAAATTGAGATCACTAATAGTATGTAGATTTCAAATTGGCAACTGGGTAAGTAAATTATGACAAGGGGCAAGGACAACTTTCTCATAGGCCATGTACTTTATCATCAGGGATTTGTGGTTTTCTCCTAAGTACCCATTCCCCTGGGGCAGTAATCTAAATATAATCCAGGTAGTATATTGTTTTATGTCCTCATGAAAGAAAAATATAATTTGAAATAAATTTTTTTGGGAAAATGACATTTTAGCCACAATATGTATTGGAGTACATGGAAGAGTAGTCCTTGCCTTACATCACTATGACATCCCATATGCGGCCAATTTGAAGTCTCCATGGGTATAGTGATTACCAATATTTACAACTTTTAAAAAATCATAATTTTCTTGTTCTTTGTCCAATATTGTTCAAACTTTCACCTATCAACTTGTCTGATTTTTCTTTTTCTTATAAAAACAAGTTTTTATTTGGGTTGGATTCCCCTTTAAAATTATCATTAAAATAATTTTTTCCTTTGATTATGATTAAAAGCAAAGCAAGATATATTCCTCTGATATTGTCAACTGGTCTAAAGTACTTCATTGTTTGAAATTGAACTGGTCAAGACCAGTAATACCAGTAATTCTGATGATGCTGATCACGTGGTTTACCTCATTTGCATATTCCCTATTTTAAAAAGAAAAATCAGGATTTAGAATGGAATATCCTTGCAATGGCACTCATTGTTGTTTGAAAACTTTCCAAATAAGTGTGTGAACTAATTCACATTGAAAATTTGTAATTTCATACATCACATTTAAAATAACAGCAGAAAGATTAATTTACTAACCATCTTTTCCATCACATTTCACTTACTATGGTATATAACAAACCAAATGCATGTAATTAATTGATCCAGTAACACCAGTACGAGGACCAGTTCGACCATTTCGAGGACCAGTAAAAAATACCAGTAAAGACCAGCTTGAATTGGATACCAGTATGAAGACCAGTGAGACCAGTAACAACCACCAGAAACACAAGACCAGTATAAAATTCCAGCAATTCAAGACCAGTTTAACTTTTAACTGGACCAGTAAAATTTTAACTGGACCAGTATGACCAGTTAGACCAGTAAACCGATGTTCCAATTTCCAGAGTTACCAGTTAAAATTCTACTGGTCTAACTGGTCCGGTGGAACTGGTTTTTCCTTCTGGGTGCAGAAGTCCCTTTTTATTCTTAGCTCTTTTTTCTTCAATTTTTCGTACTTAGCACAACAAACATGTTGACGAATTCGAGGAGAAAGTGTCAGAGTTAACTGCAAACAATGATACTTTTGAATATGAAGTCCTGTGGAAGATTGAGACAGGATTGAAGTTCCTTTTCGTCCAGATGAATGAAGCCGCCCTGAATGCGGTAGGTGAACTTTAAAATTAGTTTGACTAGTAATGTTGTACACAATTCTTGCCTTCCTGATATTTGGATGTTGAAACTCGTCGTCCCTGGTGACGGTATGACGGCATCGATTTCAACATCCGATGAAGATATAAAATGAACAAAAATGGAGATGTCATTGTTACACGAAGAATGAAGAGTGAGTTAAGTGAGTGAGTAATTGGGTTAGTTAGTGTGAGTGGTGAGTGAGTGAGTGAGTGGTGATCGAGTGAGTGAGTGAGTGAGTGAGTGAGTTAGTGAGTGAGTCGGTGAGTGATGTAATGAGTGAGTGAGTGAGTGAGTGAGTGAGTGAGTGAATGAGTGGTGAATGAGTGAGTGAGTGAGTCAGTGAGTCAGTGAGTGAGTGGTGAATGAGTGAGTGGTGAGTGAGTGAGTGAGTAAGTGAGTGAGTGAGTGGGTGGGTGAGTGATGTAATGAGTGAGTGAGTGAGTGAGTGAGTGAGTGAGTGAGTTAGTGAGTGAGTGAGTGGATGAGTGGTGAATGAGTGAGTGAGTGAGTGAGTTAGTGAGTGATTTAGTGAGTGAGTGAGTGGATGAGTGGTGAATGAGTCAGTGAGTGAGTGGGTTAGTGAGTGGGTAGTGATGTAATGAGTGAGTTAGTGAGTGAGTGGGTTAGTGAGTGGGTTAGTAAGTGGATGAGTGATGTAAAAGGGTATTAGTGACACTTACGAATAGAGCTTTTTGATAGTGGTCCTATGGATATAGCAGCTAATGCGTATGTGGATATGTGTATCGGTATTTTACTCTGCATTCAAATAAATGGGAATGCTATATCCATTCTTGGAAACTTGGTGTGAACTTTTTAATTTAAATGAAATTAAGAACTAACGAGAATATCTCTCAGTATGCTGTAGCGTCCTGTAAGCAAGTATAATGTAACGAAAGGCAAAATAAAATACGCATAAGTAGAGTAACAATTGAAGTAACACAATCAGTAAAGTGAAATAAAATAACCAAGCCAATTTATCCTTTTGATTAGATACGTGAATACGACGATATAGCTTTCATTGAACAAGATGGCTGGCTTCACATCCAGAACAAGTCAACCAAAGAAAAGAAGAAGAAAGGAAAGTCAAAGAATATACCAAAGAAGAAGAAGAAAGATGGAACACCGACCGATCAGTGGGGTCTTGATCGCATAGATCAAAGAAATCTTCCTCTTAATGGCGTTTTCTCCGTAGATCGTAAGAGATATTTGGACATTTATGATTAGTTTAGGAATATTCTCTGTATATAGTTAGGTTAACGGGGAGTTTCGAAATTGCAACCAGGACGGATTCTGCAACGTGGAAAATCTATTGAAATGCAAGTCAAATCATAACGGACAGATGAGAGGTCTTTGTCGAATGTTGGTGGATTGGGACAGCAGATCGTCCTAAGATTCGGACGGCGGACCAAAATTGCAAATTTGTCATTTGTTCAAAGTCCAGGACGACACTGCTGTTTTGATTCATCGATTTTCGACAAAGGTTGCTTTGTCACGAAGGGCTTTTGACAAAAGATTCTCTGCGTTCCAGAAGGTGTCTGCGTAGTAGTTGCGAAAACTCATTATCACCGCGAAACAGGAAAGGGGTCGTACAATGATATTATATATAGTTTATGTCGCATTCACACCAATGAAACCGACTCAAATTCCAAACGATGGATATAACGTAATAGATTATAGGTCGGTTGGGAGTGGGGTGGGGTGTAACTGCGAAATTACGGTACGGTAACTGCTCCCATTTTATTCATGAAGATACCAAGCATCTAAACTTTCTAAAGAGACAAAGAGAAAACAAAACCTGTATATCTCCCAAAGACGACAAGAACACAGTTGTCGAAACGTCGAGTTTGGGTGGTTCTTTTCAGGACCAACGTTTGCCCAAGGAAGATACATGGTGTTTTGTAAAACCTACGACACTAAAACCTGTATTTCATGACGCCAGTGAATGAATCTTTATTGATTACAAGTCATGTACTGATTTTCCAAATCAGTTCTGAATGAACTCCGATTGGTTTAATTAACAACCCTCAAAACAACCCTGCTTATATATGGAGTCAATTTTCTGGACATGGTCTTTGCAAGAAGTCATTTCGTAAAAACACATTTCGAATTTGCTTTAGATAAACTAAATGGAAGACAATATGTTTTTTTGTGTGTGTTTTGTTTGTTAATTTCATAATCACCTTTCTTCATTAAACAGCAAGCGCCGGTAAAGGTGCAAGCATCTACATAGTTGGGACCGGTATCTTTGTCCAGCACGAGGACTTTGGTGGACGTGCCAGCAACATTTATGATTACAGAGGAGAAAATTTCAACGTAAGTCAATGTAGATACGCTAGATATAATTATACGCCTCTTTTAAAAAAAAAAGTCCCGGGTCAAGTTGTTCCAGATTTCAGGCCGTCGGAAACACACTTTGCTCTGGGTAACAAGCGACACGGAATAAGGTCCAATGACCATGATGACAGAAAGAAGAGCTCAATCTGACTCAGAAATTATCACATCGGATCTTGTTCTGGGTCATTTATCGTATCAGTGGAGCAGTTTTTTAAATGCAAATTCAGTGATAGTTTATTTTTAAATTATTTTTTCCTTCCTTGGTATTCATGGTTAAAATTAAGGCGATTGTGGATTACAGCTTACGTTGAAAAAAAAATTGAATCGTCAGCATAGAACGAATAAAAGGATAATTTGTCCTTGTCGTGTACATAAAGAGTAGAAATAAATAGGGCCAATAATGCTATCTTGCGGAACTCCACAGATACATATTCTGATTCATTCAGGTTTACAAATAACTCAGTGAGGTAGCTCCTAAACCACTGTAATTGATTCCACTTGTCATTGTAATAAAAATAAATGACATAGCTTTATATTGTGACCTATTGTATGTGGGCCTATTGCATCGAGCACTAAACGAAATGAATAAAACATATTCTTTCAATTCGAAATATCGAACGTTTTAGGGTCGTGATTGCAATGGACATGGAACTCACTTGGCCTCGATAGCTGCTGGGAATAAATATGGTGTGGCCAAGAATGCTTCTATTTACGGAATGAGAATCACCAGATGTAGGGGCAGTGGAAAAATGTCAGATGCAGTCAAAGGTCAGCTGCAATAATAATGATGATGATGTTGGTGGTGATGATGATGATGGTGATGATGATGATGATGACGATGGTGATGAAGGTGATGATGATGATGATGGTGGTGGTGATGATGATGATGGTGATGATTATTATGATGATGATGATGATGGTGGTGGTGGTGGTTATGATAATGATGATGATGATGATGGTGATGATGATAATGATGATGATGATGATGATGATGATGTTGGTGATTATGATAATGATGATGATGGTGATGATGATGATGATGGTGATGATGATGATGATGTTGGTGATGATAATTATAATTATTATAATAATGATAATAACAATGATAATAATAATGATAATAGAAATAATAATAATATGATATTAATGATAGAAATAATAGCCTTCCCGAAGTCATTAAATGAAAATGGACTTCTTAAAAAAAAAAAAAAAAAAAAAAAAACCTTACAACATTTTTGTTCAATTCTTCTTAATTTCCTTCAAAATTTCTTGAATAGCGCCTTGAGCACTCTGGCACGATACAAGTATACTTCCCAGTGCATCGGTTGGTTGGGCGGAGGGACCATCAGGTCACAGTGATTAAGTTTGCTCTCCTCTTCCCTAGCCACCAACTGATGCACTGGGTAACTGCTATCAAATATTGCACGTACTTGTATAATATTTTATGTCATTTTATGTAATGATTGATATTGCTTTTTGTAATCTGGAATATGTTTTAAGTGCCGAATGAATTATAAATAAATAAATGAATGAATAAATAAATAAATAAATAAGTCAGATTTATTATTATTATTAATATTATTATTATTATTAATTTGTTTGTTTTTGTAGCCATGCAATGGTTGTCTGAGAATTACAAATGGCCCGGGGTTGCCCTTATTGGAGTAGGGAGTACGGGAGACTCCCCCTCTCTGGATAATGCCATACATAGGATCTACCTCAAGGGGTGCATGGTGATCCTACCGGCTGGTAACAATAATTCTCTCGCCTGTGACGTCTCACCAGGAAGGATGAAAATGGTTGGTACATAGAGATATTTATAATTCATTTGGTCTACAAGCACTTGGTCTACTTTTCGTCTAACACCACGTGGACTAAACCCATTGGCCCGTATTCTTAAACTCAGGTTTAAAGATGTGGTTTAAGTATGGATAGCCAATTGTTACATAAATCAATAACGGTAGAGATATCATATTTCAGCTCATTTGGCTCTAAATTCATTCATAATTGTCTAGGAAGTATAAATAGATGATTGTCTTCACCATCGATGAATCAGGAAAGAGCACAGTAAACATTAGAAAAATACAACTTAATACAAATTTTGATACTTTTGGCTTCCCATAATTTTAGCAGAGTTAGGCCATGGTCTAAGTTATACCTGACTTCAGAATACGGGCCATTTGGTCTACTATCAATTTATTCCAATATCTGCGTCTGCAAGCCGTTGGTCATACTTCTTAGTCTACTTCTTAGTGTACTATAAATTTGTTTTAATTACAATTTTGTCTCCACAACACTTGGTCTTATATACCAATTTAGTCTAATTTGCATTTACTCTAAGTGTCCAGTTTGTCTAATTTCCACTGTACTTATTCCAAGTCTTCTTATTTTTTACTTCGAAATTTTGTTTGTAAAAAGTTCCTAACGTCTTTGACCAAGTGGATATTAGATGAATTTTGTATAGTCTAACTAGAAACAGTGGCGTATAAATGGGGACGCTTGTCCCCAACGCCCCCCCCCCCCACCCCCCCCCCCCAAAAAAAAAAAAAATAATGAAAATGAACAAATGAATAAAATCAAACTAACTAAATAAATAAAATAAAATAAATTCACGATCAAGAAAAAAAGAAGATAAAGAACGGAAAGGAAATTAGAGAGAAGGGTGAAATATATTATTTTCTGAATATTATGTCAAAATCTATCACAAACTTGGATTTTTGTAATAAACAAGTGGAATGCCTCTGGCCGTCTCACCTGCATCACGCGATTCAATATAGCAGCAGTGCTGATTTTGAAAACTACTATAACTCGCACAAGATGTTCAGTGATACTTGGTTACTCTTATTTCCACGTTTTATGAACTAGACCAATACACTTATAGAGATATGATGGCAATTCAACAAATACCCCCAACGTGGCCAAAGTTCTTTGACCTTACATGACCTTTGACCGTGATCATGTGACCTGAAACTCGCACAGGATGATCAGTGATACTTGATTACTATTATGTCCAAGTTTTATGAACTAGACCAACACACTTTCAAATTTATGGCTGTAATTCAACAAATACCCCAATTTGGCCAAAGTTTTAAAGTTATGATGGTAATTCAACAGATACCCCCAATTTGGCCAAAGTTCATTGACCCTAAATGACCTTTGACCTTGGTCATGTGACGTGAAACTCAAGCAGGATGTTCAGTAATACTTGATTAATCTCATGTCCAAGTTTAATGAACTAGGTCCATATATTTTCTTAGTTATGATGACATTTCAAAAACTTAACCTTAGGTTAAGATTTTGATGTTGATTCCCCCAACATGGTCTAAGTTCATTGACCCTAAATGACCTTTGACCTTGGTCATGTGACATGAAACTCAGGCAGGATGTTCAGTAATACTTGATTAACCTTATGGCCAAGTTTCATGAACTAGGTCCATATACTTTCTAAGTTAAGCTGTCATTTCAAAAACTTAACCTCAGGTTAAGATTTGGTGTTGACGCCGCCGTCGCCGCCGCCGTCGCCGCCGCCGCCGCCGCCGCCGTCACCGTCGCCGTCGGAAAAGCGGCGCCTATTGTCTCACTCTGCTATGCAGGTGAGACAAAAATGACAACATTAAAATTTTGACCGATATGCATATATCTCGCCCCCTCAAAATTGTTGGCTCATTACGCCACTGAATGAACTATTATTTTTTAACCATTGTTTTTATAATATTAATGTCTACCTTTCTTTTTCTTGCATAGCCTATTACTGTAGCTGCTTCCACCCGGTCGGACTACCCGGTGTATTTTAGCAACCAAGGTTCTTGTGTTGATATTATAGCTCCTGGTATGGGCATCGAGGCAGCCTATTACCACGGGAGTAAGACCTATGTCGAATCTCTTTCTGGAACCAGTGTAGCCAGTGCTTATGTCACAGGTAGGTTTGTGGAGAGGGGCATCACTTTTTTTTTCTCAATCTTTCTTTCTTCTCTTATTTCGTTTTTTTCCCTTCCTTTCTTTCCTTCTTTTTATGCCTCATTTTATTTTCATTTTTTATTTTTATCTATCGTTTTTCTCTTTTCTTATTTTCTTCTTTCCTTTCCTTTCCTTCATTTTATTTTTCTTTAATCCGTTATATCTTTCTTTCTTATTTTTCTATCATTTTTCTCTTTTATCTTCTTATTTCACTCTTTCTTTCTTTCCTTCTTCTTTATTTCTTTTCTGTTTATTTCCTTTTGGTCCCGTATGTGTAATTCCTTACCTTTTCTATTTCATTTCTTTCTTTAGTTCTTTCTGTCATTATTTCTTTTTTTCTTTCTGTTTGTCTTTCTATCTGCCTTTCTTTCATTCATTTCTCCCCTCCTTCTTTATGTGTTTCCTCTAGCCCTTTCTCTCTTTTTGTTTATTTCCTTCTTACTCCAATATTCATCGATTAAAGGGATGGTCCAGGCTGGAGATCTTTATATCTCAATAAAAATAGTAAAATTCACAAAGCATAATGCTTAAATTTTGATCAAATCGGATAACAAATACCAGTAACGAAGTTATTGAATTTTATAGATCTGCATTTTTCCGGTGAAACAGATCTAGGCATGTCTTTATGAATATTCATTATAGGTGGACTGATGATGTCATATCCCCACTTGTTCTTTTGTATTTTATTATATGAAATTAGGTTTATTCAAAATCTTTCTACCAAGAACTAAAACAATTGGATTGACAAGTGCATTAGTTATTTATTGCTGCAACTTATTTTACATTTTGATTGTCGATTGAATGAAAGTGAATTAAAGAGACACATTATTTCGTTAATATTAGGATCAGCTGCAGAATAAGAGAGGGGGTTGGCGGGGTTCCCAACACACTTTGGAACATGAGATTCGTTATACCATGGATATCCCCGCCCCCATCTTTTTCTGCCTACCAAAAGTACGTCATCAAGCGTTATTTTATTTCATTTTCTTTCTGATGCAGGTGCGGTTGCAATGCACATGGGTAATGGGATGCCCCCATTCAAGATTAAAGACTACCTATTGCGTCACGCTTCTGAAGATCAAATCCACCAATTAAAAGAGGGCACTCCCAACAAATTCCTCTACGTGGGAAAAGTCACGTCTACGGATAATTACGAGAGAGTCGTCCCCAAAATGAGCGATGATGAGAAAGAGGATGAGAAGAAAAACGATGATGATAATAAAGGAGGCAATGATGCCGAGAAGCAGAAAGACGGAAAAGAAGATTCACCGAATTCGTCTTCACAAAACGACGTTAAAACAGAGCTTTAACTGGAATTTGAATTTTGAAAAATTAGTCAGTACGTAAACTTTTACCCCTGTACTTTTTTAGCACTTGTTTCATTCACGCGACTTCTACATCTTCATATTATCTATGATTTTATGGTCAAATTAATCGTGGCTGTGCCCCGGGGGGGCCACTTCCATTGACGAGTGGATACCATGCGCGACCACGGGGTCTTGAGAAGCACCCTAAACACGTATTTTCCATATTCTAAAAATGCACCCCTTAACAAGTATTGGCGTGTGAAACCCTACCCTTAACAAGTATTGGAAACAAATACTATTGGCAAGTATTCCCAGAACTGAGCCCCTAAACAAGTACAGCGATGTATTTTCCATATTCTGAAAATGCACCCCTTAACAAGTATTGGAAACAAAACGATACTCTTAGCAAGTATTCCCTGAAATGAACCCCTAAACAAGTACAGATATATTTTATTTTTATGTCATGCGTCCGTCGGTCGTCGGTTTTACCTTTAGACACCATTATTTTGGTTAAGTACGGCCCCATCTTCCACACCTCGCGCAAATTGGACTCTAAACACGTAGTGTTGGGGCAAAAAGGACATCCTTTATAAAACATTTTGATTTTGTTTTATCATCCCCGCACATTTGACCCTAAACACGTATATTTTTCCGGGCAAAATAGATACCCTTTTTTCAATACTTTTGTGTTTTTGACACCCTTATCACGTTACGTACGTAACGTGCCCTATCTTGAAAAAGACATCCTTTTTACGTGTTTTTTTGGTCGCGCATGGTATCCACTCGTCAATGTAAGTGGCCCCCCCGGGGGCTGTGCGCGGCACAGGGGCGACTGTCTTCTGTGATTTTTCTTAAAGTAGTGAGAGCCGGAAAATAAAGAGGGAGAAGAGGAAGAAAGAAGTATGAAGAGTATAAAAAATTGAGAAAAATTGACGTCACATTTAGTTTGCTTGCCACGACCCCCTTCAAAATATCCCTATGCCGCCCCAATCAATACAAACTTTTTAAGACATTACTCTTTTATTTCAGTATGTACGCAATAGTTGCCTAATCACAAACAGATTAATCAGCAACCTTTAGGTGCAATATTGTCGTTCACTTCGATAAAGACTTGTGTTGTTTGGTAGTGGATGTTAGTTTTAGATTATGTAAATCTTTCTAATTTTATTCTAAAAAGCTTTTCTAACTATTCTAAAAAGCTTAGTGATGTCAATACAGTTCATTTATCTACAAAAAATAGCATTATTCGGCATTCTGCTACATTTTTGTTTCACAAAAGTATGTCACTTTGGTTACCCCCAAGTTCGTGCTATGAAAATCATTCTTAAAACCGACTCCTTGTTTGTTTTTATTGAGACTTTGAACTGATTCTGCTTTCTTGAAAGGCCATTTTATTCTATTTTAGTATTCTTTTATTTTTCATATTGATTTTGGGGAACCTTTTCTGTTCTTTGGTTTCATATCTAGTTTTACTTATGTTCGTCTTTTTCGATGTAATATTTCTTAGGTTTTGTGCAATATGTGTTAAAATAAAACAAAATTAAAACTCTCACTGGCCGTAGTTGTTCATTTGCTGGTGATGTTAGTGGTGGTGATGAATGTTGTGATGGATGATGATGATGATGATGGTGGCGGTGATGATGACGATCGATGGCGATTACGATGATGATGATGATGGTGGTGATGATATGATGGTAATGATGATGAAGATGATGTTGATGGTGGTGATGACGATGATGGAGATAGTGATAATTATGATGATGGAGATGACAAAGATGGTGGTGGTGGTGATGATGATTATGGCGATGATGTTCATGATGATGATGGCGGTTGTGATGACGATGATGATAATGAAGCACATAGTAACCACAAGGGAAATGAGCTTATCAAATACTAAAGGGATATACATCAGGTTGGATTGGATTATAAGACAGAAAGTGAGACACATAGAATAAGATTAGGGGAAAAAAGAGAGGGGGACAGAAAAGAGGACAGATAGATTAACATTTACATCTTTAAGTGACATAGCAATACATACGATGTGTTATTTAATTCTAAACCCCTTTCTTCGATGCTAAATTAGATTTTGAATCATTATAAGAAATCTGATCAAAGTGCACTTAAATCAAAATTGTCGATATAAATCATCTGGATGCAAAGTTAATAATTTATACTGATGCACTCCCATTTTGTAACACAGTTTGGGGTGTCTTTGTCAGCATGAGAAAAGGTCACCATTCATTCAATCATACAGTTGTGCATTACACACGCACAGCTTTAATGATACTGCCCCCAGTGCTAATTCGTATAAAATTAATAAAACAAAATAGATATCATGTTTTAGTTTGTCTTTTATTCAGTTGAAATACAGATAAAATTTTACATGTAAAACATTGTATTTACAAATATCACCTCTTTTAATGCAACAACACGATGCAATTGATTGAAAATAAGCAGAAAAATATATTCAAAACGTTTTTTTTTTTATTACATTTTTTACCTGAAGAGGAACAATGTATGTTAAAGCATCTGAGTACTCAACTAATAGTCAACAAAACATAATCTAAAATATAAAACCAAACTCAAACTATCAATATGAAATATTGGTGCAACTCTTAAATTGGAGATTCTGAGTAATTGTTAGCAAGCTCATAGTATAGCACAATATGATATAGAACCACATTTTAAAGAACCAAATTTTAAATGGAAGAAATCAGGTCAAAATAACAAAAACGTTCAACTTTGGAAAAAATAAATATCACAATCGTAAATGAAATAAATTAACAAACTAAGAATCTATTAGCTATATATTTCTATTTCTATTTATCAAGTTTACCTTGACAACCAATTATAGCTCATTATATGACACCTAGATAGATCCTTGTGATTTGATTGGTTGTTTGATATCGTTCATTCAGCCCATTTTTGCAATGACGTCATCAACCTTACAATTTTGGATCCATTCATCGTGCAATTTTGGATCCATACGATTTTGTCCATTGCAAGCGCACCGAGACTGCAGCTGCAGGCACCAGCAGTGCGCATGTTGTAATGACGTAACAATCAACAGACCGAACTCGCACTGCATGAGCATGTTTTGCATCGAAATTCATAAATTTCATATTTTTAGGTGTCATATAAACCAAATAATGATTTTTTGTCATTCGTGCAATGGACAGAATACTTCATTCGGTGAAAGATGAAATAATGATCCATTCAACTCGGCTACGCCTCGTTGAATGGATCATTTCATCTTTCACCTCATGAAGTATTCTGTCCATTGCACTCATAAACATTCATTATTTGTATACCATTCAGCATCCACTATTTCTCTTGGTTCTACGATATCCTTCTAGCATTCTGTTCATTCATGCGATTTTACTCTGATGAGTTGAAAAGGTTCATGGTCAGTGGCGAATCCAGGGGGAGGCACATCCGGCCCATGTCCCCCCCCCCCTCCCCTTTTGAGTGCCATAATAAAAATGTTTAATGCAAATATGCCGTTTTTATCCAAGTATGCCCCCCCCCCCCTCTGAAAGTGAGGAATTTTTTCTTCTTTTTTTTTAAATGTGCCCCCTTTTTGGAAAATCATGGATCCACACCTGTTCAGTGGTTTTTTTTAATGTGATTTTTCCGACTAAATCTTGTTTGTAAAAAATAAAATATATTTTGATTTCTTAATACATTTTATTAAAGACTGGGTTAATCTTCCTTATACCTTCATCATTTTGGGACATCGATTTGCTGATTACCATATACCCTACTCAGGGATCAACTGATTCCTATAGGAAGTGTGTTAACAAATAAGAGGGCATGTTTTAGTGTCTTTCTGCATAATGCTTTAAATTTTGGTTTAACTTAACTATGCAAATTGAACATTGCTGAACTTAATTTTGAAAAATAAAAAACAATTGCTATAAATTAACATCAAATTCAAGACTTGTTCTGTCGCCAAAAAAATCTCCAAAACCTATCACTTTTTATTCTCTACAAATTCAACCTTACATACATGTATATAGGCCTATGCATTTTTAATATAGAGTAACTTCTCGATGCCATTTGGTCAATAATTCATGTTACTCATAATGAGGTAATTCATTTCCATTCTGCGACAATTAAACATCATGCAATATATTGTAATTACAAAATTGACCCACAAATAATGAAATTAAGGTCTGAACGGCTGAATCATACAGCCTGTGCTGTTGGACCAAAACCAAACAAAATAGAAAACAGATTATCATAAAATTCCATACACAAATGCATGTAAAAAATTGCAAAATTTGCACCATTGCACAAGTTCATGCATCATACTCTTTTCCATGAAATCATGGACCT